>NC_067202.1:7034457-7246957 GCF_000699445.3 Schistosoma haematobium | reverse complement strand
AAAATGGATGAGTGAGCGAATATATTAAGCAGTTAATAATGAAGCTAGCAGATTGAATACATGCGTAGGCGCTAAACAATATTCAAGCATATGTATTTCATACAAGCATAATAATAAAGATAGTACAACAGGTTGTTATATCATGGATGACTTTGTCCATTAAATAGGTCAACAAAAGACCTTGATGAACTAAACTCGATTGCACGTGAGTCACTTTACTACTGATATAAGTAGTATGTATCGCCAGTCGAAATTGAAATAACTGGTGATTGAAAGTTACCAAGATCGAAGAAAAGAGAACATAAAATGATTGCTATGGAAACGAAAGAACAATAAAATCTGAGACGTTTTATTGACAATTTGCAAACGAAGTATTTAATTTATAGATCTCGGATTTTATTAAGAGATTCTGTAATTTTGCATTCAAATACATTTGATTGTCTCCACTTGTATTCACGTTTATTACAAAACTTTTTTATATCTGTTTAAAACATCATAGATCTCAACAATTTACAGCCTTTCCAATAGATTTAGAAATCTATATCTTAATAGTTTTTGGCCACAGATGTCTTAGAAATATTGCTCGTATCTGCTAAGATCACCGGGAAAGTAATAGTGAGGTAAGACGCCAGAATATTAGGGAATATGATAAATCAGTTGATGAGGTTGTGAACATTCATTGAGTGAGATGATTGAGCCACGTGTTACATGTGCCTGAACATCGATTACCACGGCGCGCAGTGCTGGATAGTTGAAAGAAAGTTAGGGATGGCCAAACCAAAACTTGGCATCAGTCCAGGATGTCGCTAACCTTTAGTGTTATCCGTGTCGGTAGATGCAGACTAATTTGTTGAGGTCCGCGTGACTATCATAACCCATGGTTGGAGACTGTGTGACATGGTTCAGAATCGAACAGAACGACACAGGTGTATACACACTTTGTCTTCCCTTAAACCGTGAGATTAAAATTGCTTTATATCTTTCTTTCTACCAACTAATTCTTCCTCCCCGTATTATATCCTTATACACAATCTTTCTTTCACCTATTACTACCATTGAAGAAACTATCTCTATGAATTTGGTGTTCATCTTGTTGTGCTAATGAGGTGTGGCAACTTGAACCGATGCATATATTTGCCTGATCCTACATTGTAGTCAACTAACTGACAGAAATTTCATTAAACAATCTTCTTATGATATCTTTAATAAACACAATTAATTCCAAGTTCTCAATCCAAATATCATTTAGAATATGAGAGATCAAACTGAAACAATGAAAATCGATGTATAATCTTTGACTTTTTCTCAGAAACTAGACGTTAAATTCATCGGCGAGACTAATTTGTGGACGAGCCAATCAGAAGCGTTTTAGAGATTTCAAGGTTACGCTGCCAACTTTAGTGCTTAATGCTAACGTACGATCGGTTCACAGGGAATTTTGCACAAAACGTGATAATTGAGTGGCTATAACAAATAAAACGGCGAGACTATAATTTATGGACGAATCAATCAGGTATAAGATAATAGATCTCGAGTTTTAACACGAAAGCCTTCCATCCATTTGACTAAATAGGGTTTTGACATTATAGATGATATTATTTCGTGATGAAAACCCCATATATAATTCCTAAATAAAGCAAATTATGACAATTATTGCGAAATGGATAATAAAAGCACCAGTAACACTGGATGCAGCCAGGTAATACAATATATACGGATGTTTGTAGAGCGTACAGACTCTTAAATAGGCTTGGTTATGTGCATCGTGTCGTTATCCACAAGTAGCATTTTTTACACTCAACAACTGGAGTGCACATAAACAATATTGAAGCTATGTGGTCGAAGCTGAAACAATTTTTTGAGACTTAATCATGGTTCCAGAGACCGACTATTCTGTAGCCGTATGGATGATTTCTTCTACTGCATGCATTATGATTTTAGAACCTCCGAACGTCTTTCTAATTTTGACAAGTTTTTGAACCACGTATAAGAAGTGTATCCACTTTATTTCCTTGGTTATTTATCATATATTTTTACTCTATACTTACTGTTTACTGATTGGCTAATATTTCTCAAGGTTATTTCAGATTCGTTCAAAGGTCGTCCATAAATTAGAGTCTCTCCACAAAAATGTAATTACAATAAGCTCAATTTAAATAAACCGCGTTAATTAAGATTTTTAGTTTTTTTTTTAAAAAAAAATATTTTCTTGACAAATTACAAAATAAAAATAAATTGTGAATTAATCTTTCTTTTGTGTTACCGTAATTTGATTTCGTTCAATTCTTTTGTTTAAATGAACAATTCAACTAAGGTATATATAGATAGATATTTATTATAAAGAAAATAATCTATTCATTGTTTAAATCGTTTACATTTTCTTAATTTTGTATCACTTAAATTGTTAAGGACAAAAATTAAGATGAAAAAAGAGAATGTTTTATGATTGTTTTAAACAAAAAGTTGTTTGTTTGTTTGTTTTAATCTACTCATAAGTTTATTTAAATTATTATTGGATCAATAGAATTATTCATTATTGATTGATCACTAGGTGATGAGTGAGCCATGTCATCTGTGTCAAGACCTTCTTAGTGCAAATCGAATTCTATCGATCAAGTTTCAATATGGTCACTAGTCTAGGGGACTCGATATTGTGTGCACAATGTTGAGATAAGATGGTGGTTGGAGGTAGTCAACAGGAAACCCTAGATCCGGGGTGTTGTGATATTTGACACTTATCAGTAAAGTGTACCTGTAATCTTGAGGGAACTTGTGCTCTCTAACGGATTCGATCCCGTGTCAATTGGTTAATAGCATTTGATCTGTACTAAGAAGGACCTGACGCACATGACATTGATCATCACTCAGTGATCAATTAATTGTGAATACATTTTACTCCTACAGGAGGTCAGCTGTGACCCGGATAGCCGAGTGGTAACGTTTCTGGCTGTGAAGCTGGATGACGTGGGATCGAATCTGTCAGGGAGTACCAGTTCCCTTAAGATTACAGGTACGTCTTGCTGACGAGTTCCAAACAGCGCGAAACCCGTTTCCAGGGTTTCTTGTTGACTACCTGCAACCACTATCTTATTTGAAAATAGAATTATACGTATTTTTCTTCCTAAGGTCTTAACGATATGCTTTCTTTACATGATTTCCACTGTTGTTCTAACGAAATGCTGATTAGTAGGTGAACTTGTTTTGTTGAAAACAACTAAATCGAATGACAATATTACATAATACGGAAAATGATTGAAAATAAGATAATGTATACAAGATAAAAACATTCTTTTAAATTGAATATATCAGAAGACAATGGATGATAGGATAAATTTAATGTTCAATAGTTATATAATTTGTAAACTTGATCCGGATCATCAGTTTCACATTAGATGATATTTATCAGATTGTTATAACTGTGACTGCAGATTAGAGAGCAGCGTATTATCAGTCGGACCAAAGACGCGTAAACACGCGAGAACAACCTAGAATCCTGACTAGTCCTGCTTCCCTGTCTAGCCCAGCCAGTTGAGTCCAGAATGCAAGTCTCAGCCTCTGAGATATGAATCATTATATTTCAAGCATTTCAAGTATTTCAAAGCGACCATAAGGTACCAATAAAATATGAAACAACATTTGTACAAGAATTAGCCAGATGTGGCTGTGAATGAGGGAGGTAGCGATTAACAGACAGGGAATAATTCATGAATGGTAAATCGTATAATAATAGTTCATAGGTCAAAATAAAGCTCATAATGAGAGAAGCATGAATATGAACAGTTTAGTTACGTAACAATTATACGATAAAAATATACTCATAGTATTGGTTCACATATGGATCCCAACAGTTACCATTCATTATTCTTATCGGGATACAACACAGATTATTTTGATATTGAAGATATTTAACGTGGAGAGATATTTAACTTTTGAAAATTAACAACCTATACCAATAATAACGATATCGAATACATTGATACCTATCTGCATTCAGTCGTTCAACGGATACTAGATTAAACATTCTAAGTAAAATACACTTGATTCAAATTCTATTGTGAATATCAGCTTATAGGCTCTAAACAGAAAGAATTACGAATCCTAGATTTGATTGCTATACATAATTTACCTATTTGAAATAATCTCTTTAGTTGTATTATTTTAATGAATTTACAATCTGAAAGAAGACAATTATAGCACAATTGTTGAAAATCATCAATTAAATTGAGTGTCAACAAAATAGATTATTAATCATTTGTAAGGTCATTAATTCATCAATTTTCCAGGAACTTTCGGTTGCTTAAACTAAAACTGAAGGTCATATGAATCAACTATTTAGGTCAATATACTCTAAAAACAAACATTTGTTACCATCAATCTAACACTCATAGTAGATAAGTTTACATTTTCTCTTATAGTATACATCTAAACAAATCATAAGGCTAAATGAAATATATGCTATTACTTACTTGTCACTATCGCTTTCTGTAAAAAAATATATAACACAATACGTTTCATTTGGTCATGGGTACATTCGGCATTCTGTGAATGAAATGCCATATGTAGTAGTTATGAATATTCGAGCCAAAAATTTGAATTATGAGTAAAATTTATGGGGACTTTCTTACTAATCCGCCTACGGTTCGGTATATATATATATATTACTTACGCCTGTTACCTCTCATGGAGGAACATAGTTCACCCACCAGCATTCTCCATCAAACTCTGTTGTGGACAATCCTTTCCAGTTTTTTCCAGTTACTATTCATCCTTTTCATGTCTGCTTCCCATTTCTGACGAAATGTGTTGCTTGGTTTTCCACATCTCCATTTCACTTCAGGATTTCAAGTTGATGCTTGTCTCGTGATGCAGTATCATCATTCCCATAATATATGTGTCCAATCCATTTGTAGCGTCTTTTCTTAACTTCCTATTCAGATGGAAACTGGTTTGGGGTCGCTAACCCCATGCCCAACTTTCCTCCTTTATCCGGGCTTGGGACCGGCAGTAGCCCCCGGAGGGACTCCAGGAGGAGGAAGAAATCAGGAAGAAGAACTGGAAGTGGATGGGATACACATTGAGGAAAGCACTGAACTGCGTCACAAGGCAATCCCTCACATGGAATCCTTAAGGCCAAAGGAAAAGAGGAAGACCAAAGAACACATTACTCTGGGAAATGGAGATAGACATGAGAAGAATGAACAAGAATTGGATGGAATTAGAAAAGAAGGCCCAGGACAGAGTGGGTTGGAGAATGCTGGTCGGCGGCCTATACTCCATTGGGAGAAACAGGCGTAAGTAAGTAAGTACTTTAATGAACTGAAAATCCAATCGATCCCTGTAAAACTGTTTTTTTTAAATGTTAGTTTGGCTTAAACACTATAACAGTGATTTCAAAGGCACTTCACATTTGTTTTCTAACAAAATAAAAAAAAACATTTTTCAGATAATTCCCTTTTAGGATTTATACAGTAAATCTTTCATTATTATTAATGAAATATTTGCTAGAAGATTTTGTTGCTTTATGTTAATCACTGATGAATAAAATAATATGTAGACTTTTAAGACACAAAATATTTTGGTACAGATTTCAAAAGGATAACTATTATCGATTTAACATTGATCCATTCATGATATAAATCTAAACCCAACGATCTCTACAACTCTATAAGATAATTATCATGTGCTCACTGGTGACTAGTGATAAGCCGTGACCAGTAGAGTTGAACTGTATCGAGTGTGAGGCAGTTTTACTCACCGAAGACAATGGAAGATGGTCGTTCACTATCGTGAATTAGTTGAAGTTTGACATTAACACTGTTGGATACCGGCTTAATGGTCTAGAAGTTAAACGTTCACGTGTGAGACCAAAGGTCCTTTGTTCGAATCCTGCGTGCAACATCGTAGATGAGCACAGTTGGGAAATCCTATACTTAGATGAAACGACGGTCCAGTGGCTCCAGGTTTACAATGATGTTCTAACATAGATCCATTCATAATATTGATTGAAAATCAATCTAAAGAATAACAATTCTAGTACAAAACTACACCAACTTTACTATTATAAAAAGATGAAATGTTATGATAATCACGTCTACATTTTTAAAGGTTCTTAATTAACTTCATAAATCTTAAGAATAACTATCTTGTATGCGTAAAAATAATTAGGTGTTTAGCCATGGTTTTTCTTGTAAGGATATTTGTATAAAAATGTCAAGGTCATAGTTAACGTCAGAACCCAACTTTTCTATTTCTTGAAACAATCATCTTTTGGCTAATGTCAAGAAAAGTGTTGTATTATAAATAATTGGCTGATAGATAAATAAAACGTTTGTGAATACTGAGTGATTAGTTAAATACCGGAATGTAGTCAACGGTTTTAGTTCATCATAAGTTTGGATAATCTTATAAAACGATCTGTAGTGACCTACTTTTATCAAGAGAACGCGATCGATTTAATGGAAACAATCATTATTGTAACCAATTGTACCAGTGATTGTTTTACTGAACTCGTTTGTTTAACTGTGCTAAAGACAGCCATATTACTGCTGCATTATCCTTCCATTGATTGTGACCTTGCACGGGTTCGGTTACGCTTGGTAACCACGCTTGTACTCCTTTGGCATGACCTCGGTATTCTTTCGATACCACGAGATGGTTAATAAATACATCTCGACTACAGCCATCAACTGCCTTCTGATATTTGGCTTACGGAGGATTTTATCGGTTAACTGGCACGTAGTCTTCTTGTAGTGGTGTTCATAGTCAATCGCGACTCGACTCCACGCTACAGATCAAGATGATAATAACTATGTGATGATATATTAACTCAATACATTTTGAACAATCTGATCATACATATACTTGATAAGAACATTTCTACATGAAACAATAAAAGGTTAACTAGTATGTCACAATTTTATCATCTTTCACATCTTTCCTGGTCATGCTACAGATTTCGAACCTTTCCATATAATCCTCAAAAGCTTCAGAATTTGAATGTACATCCAACTGTCCCATTACTGGCTCTATCACAATGCCAAAGTGAAAGGTAAGTTGATAAGTCAGAAAATAATATGAAAAACAATAGAAAATCCACCATCCTGGACAATAAATCAATAAGATCATGGTAGGTTTAGGATGACAATCTTCGTCTTTTTATAACACCATCCAAATTTACCAAAGGTACTAATTATTTTAAAATTCATTAATATTTTGTAAAATTTGTTCATCTGTAGAATCCCTATTAAAATAAGTAATACGGTGGTATATAATCCAAGGTGTTTGGTTGAAACCCACCTACATAGTTGTTTGTAATATTTAAATGTTCGCCAATCCTTTAAAGCAATGAGTCTTCAATGGGTTCTAGATCTAATTATTAACCACAATCCATTTACTCTATATAGTTTATGACAAAATGGCTATGCTGAAGTAATCTGCACATACGTCAACAAACATAAATCAAACTTAAGTCTTGTAACTTAGTAACTAAATGATTCATAACCTTATTATTAATGATATTTACATCATCACAATTGATTGATCACTGGATGGTGAACAATGTCATGTGTGTCAAGTGCTTTTTAGTGCGGATCGAATGCTATCAACCAAGTTACAATGTGGCCATCAGTCTAGGTGACTCGACATATACCCGGAGAACACAATAATGACTATTTGAACTCACGGTCTCAATCATTCTCATGTTCATGTTATCAGTTGAAAGTTCTTGATTCGAATTTTGTTGTAAACATTATATTAGCATATTTAACTGACTAGTTCCAATTAAAACGAAATATATATCTTTGATTTTGTTATTTGTTACCCCCAAATGCTGTGGTACGGCTGGGAGTGGAGAGAGTCCGCTCTCCCTCTCGAAATGCTCTCACATGTCCACGTATATATAGCCTCTGCCAGGGGAGGCCTACTCACTGCCTTCTCACACAACAGTTGTTGTTTATAAAATTCGGAGGACGAAAAGCGAATGTCCGGCGCTTTCACCGGATTGGTTGACATGGAGAGTCCACCTAGGGGAATCGGGAAACCTTCATTCCAAACCAATGGTGCACATGGGCTCCAGTATCCTGAAGGAACAAATGGCGTATGAACCAATCGTTGGTCACCAGCTACCATGGGATTGCATCTCCTTACGTTGCTCCACTGCCTTGTGGATCAGACCTTCAGGTCGAAGGCTCCGGGTGTGGCCCCCAAGAAAACCACCTGCTTCTGTTTAGGCACCCGTGCAGTATCCTAGCCTTTACACATATCGAATGAGATCTGTGTGGTGCATATGCATTTGGTGCTTCCTTGTACCAATATCTATGTGTTAAAGTAAAAACTTTAAAACATGCAACTAAACTGTATATTATTATTAGATTAAAAACTAATCATTAATAAGAAATGGTTTCTTTCTACTTCTTCTTTACTGACTATACTATTTCTTCTTTTTTAAAAAAAAAGAAAATCTATTGAGCATTAAACACAACGGTTTGATTCATTTTTTGTTTACGTTTGTAAAAACAAAGAGCCATCAAAAGAATAAAAAAGACGAATTAGCATGTATATCTTGTAATGAATGAGATGGGGGTGGGGGTGGTGGCGACAAGAAATAACAATCACACACATTAGTAACTAACTAACTAACTAACCACAGACATATATTTCTTATGTCTTGTATGTTAGATTCATTTAGATATATTACTAAACATTACATAAGTAGTGTATGATGTACATAATTGAAAAAACTCATTAATTGAATTATATCCAACACTAATTTATTCATAGCACATCTTCTAAAGACAATGGTTTTTCTGTTGTAAAAAAGGAAAAACAAAGAAAAAACTGTCTTCATGATTAGTTATTATCTTATAAAGACATTTCTTTGATATGAAGGAAAATAATAAATATATACAAAGTGTTTTAAGCAAATATGTTTAGTGTTTAACAGTAGAATCCAGTATGACTCGGGTTTTTTCCTATTTGGGACTCGTTAAGTGGATGTACATGCATCTCAGAGTTGATGTTCACTTGGTATTGTTTGACTTGAATCGTCCGATTGACGTTCAAGGACTAAAATTAATCAGTCTCCGCATATACTGTGCGGATTGCCTCGATATTGTCTTAATTTACAAGCATTATAAGCAAAATGGATAGTGATTAGCAGTGGAATCCAGGACTCATGTTTCTTCCTATCCCAGAGTGAATATCAACTCTTAGATGCTGGTACATCTAGCTGACGAGTCCAAAATAGGACGAAACACGCGTCTTGGATTCCACTGCTAGCCACTATCCATCTATGCTTATAACGTGTTTTTTTTATCAAACTTAAACCAGAATTGATCATGGACATTAAAATGATTCTAAATAAAACTTAAAATTCATAGCTAATTTTTATGTATATCACTTAATGGTCAACGAGGGATTATGTACGTATAATCAGTTGTATCATAAAATGTTTCATAACATAAAATACTATTTTTTTCTACCTAACTAATGATCGATTAATGACAATCAATAGATATTGCCCCATAAATTAAATGTTAATAAAATATTCATTTATTGATTAAACATGGTACATTTGTTCTTTATATCCTCTTATATTGTCATGGTAAATTGAGTTCATACATATCAATACACACAGTAGATCTCCACATATAGAACAGAATGAGTTGATTGAAATTAGTAACATGAACCAATGAACTTTGATTTAACAATAAAATAATACCTTGTTTACTTGATTTTGATCAAAATTAAAGTAGTAAGTGCACACATTGAAAGAGTTTCATATTTAAAAGAATCAGTTCAATTCTGTTTTACGTTTTAGCAGTTCCTCAAGTGATGTTAGTCACTTCAAAATATGCACTGAGTGTTCGTTTAATCCATTTTACTGGTAATCAAATTCTATCCATTAACTAATCTAAGTAAATCGATATGGTGTGGATCATGTTAAGATATTAGAGATTGAATATCATTAACAAAAGATTCTATACGTTGATCATACCTATAAACTTGAGGACATTAATTCTTTCTATTGAGATGTGATCTAATATAACTAAGGTTTACATTGTAAGACTTTATTACTGAGCTATTTGAGCTACAACTAATATTCTTTACGGCTAAAACATTTACAGTTGTTCAATCATTGTACTATAAATGATGATCTTATTTTGTTTAATCATTAGGTGCTAATTGAATAATATCGATCAAGTTCCATTATTTCCAAGCGTAGTGAACATATTCTACATCAAGTTTATAAATGTCATGAACATTTATATATATATATAGATTATATATGACATTAACATTAACATTAACCATAGTTTAAGCAAAACATCTCAATTGATGAATTGAGATAATGTTCATTTTAGTTGATATAACATTAACTAGTACATCTCTTTTCAGAAATAACATGTTAAATGATTGTTCAATTGTATCAATATGACAGTTTACTTTAGACTTAGTATAATGTATCAAGTGAGATTTAGTCAGACACATTGAAAAAATATCAAACTTAAAACTGACAGTTTTCTTTTTCTCTTTTCATTTTGACATGTAAGTTAAAAAGCTGAACGATCATGATTAACTTAAATAAAGCATAATGATCCGCATAGTATAATGTAATTTTAATCTGGTAAGATAATTTACATTGTTTAAGGTTAAACTGTAATATGAATTATGTGAATTCATGCGGTTGTTTTTTCTTGAAAACATATATTAATTAATTAATTAATTAATTAATTAATTAATTACTTACTTACTTACTTACTTACTTACTTACTTACTTACTTACTTACTTACTTACTTACTTACTTACTTACTTACTTACTACTCACTCACTCACTCACTCACTCACTCACTCACTCACTCACTCACTCACTCACTCACTCACTCACTCACCTACCCACTCACTCACTCTCACTCACTCACTTACTTACTCACTCACTCACTTACTTACTTACTTACTTACTTACTTACTTACTTACTTACTTACTTACTTACTTACTTACTTACTTACTTACTTACTTACGCCTGTTACTCCTCGTGAAGGAGTATAGGTCGCTCGTTAGCACTTTCAATCTAACCCTGTCCTGGGCAAACCTTTCAAGCTCTTTCTAGTTTTTATTCATCCTTTGCATATTTGCTCCCAGTTCCCAACGTAATGTGTTCTTTCTCCTTTCTCCTTTCCGCTTCCCTTCAGGATTCCAAGTTAGGTCTTGACTCGTGATGCAGTTGGATGATTTACGTATTGTATGTAATATCCATTTCCATCGTCTTTTCATAATTTCCTATTCAGCTAGAAGTTGGTTTGTTCTCTCTCATAGTAGGCTATTACTCATGGTATCCGACCAGTAGATGTTGAGTATCTTGTGTAGACAACTGTTTACAAATACTTGTACCTTCTTGATGATGGTTGTTGTAGTATTTCTGGAATTTTCAGCTCCGTACAGTAGAACTGCCTTAACGTTCGTATTGAATATTTTGACTTTGATATTGTTTGACGGACAGGTATTTTGAGTTCCATATGTTCTTCGATTGTAGGAATGCTGTCCTTGGTTTGCCGATCCTTGCTTTTGCGTTTGTATGTGAGCCTCCTTGTTGATCGATGATGCTTCCCCTGTACGTGAATGATTCCACATCTTCTAGAGTTTCTCCATCGAATGTGATTGGTTTGCTGTTCTCCGTGTTGTATTTGAGGACCTTGGTTTTCCCTTTGTGTATGTTGAAGCTTACGAATGCAGAGACTGCTGCTACAATGGCTGTCTTCATCTGCATTTGTTCGTGTGTATGCGATAGGAGGGCTTGGTCATCTGCGAAGTCCAAATCGTCTAACTGATTAATCTTGAAGAGTACTGGTCGATGTGAATTTTTTGCGCCAGATCACAATACTGTCACCAAGAAATCATCTGGCAATAAGAAAGCAAAATTTAAACCCATAGCAATAACTTTAGTTTTTTTTAAAACAACGAAAAGAATTATTGCTACTCTTATTTCAACCTATATTAAAAGCGCACACTGATCTAAATGAGTTCGCTTATAAATGCAAAAGAAGCAACTTAGATGCTTTTGTTGTTCAGCATCAGCTTGGAAAAGGATAAGAAGTATGTTTGATGAATATTTTCAGAATATACTTCTATCTTTAACTCTATTCCAAGACAACTACTATTTAACAAGTTTATCAGCATCATGATTGATAGCTGAATAACCAACTGGCTGCGTTCCTATACTAATGGAAGAGAACAGTAAACTGTCTTTTGAGAAAAGTGTTCAACGTTTCTACTGTCTTCATGAAGGTATGCGGCAATAAGTTGTTTCTTCCTTATTCTTTTCTTTTTTTTCTGAATGATCTACCATCTTCCACAGAAGACACTTTTGTTAAATATGCGGATGGTTTCAATGTATGTATAACGATCTTTACCTCTTTACATACACTTGTAATGAATGATTTCCTGTCTCTTATTGAACGATGGTTTGTTCTTAATAGTCTTACATTTAATCCTTCTGAATGGCAAACTGTTAACTTTAACCTGAGATATGAACAGCACTTAAACACTTTGTTGAAATCCCATAAAGTTTGTACTATTGAAGAGTCATGTGCTCACAAGTGACCAGCTTCGTGAGATAAATCTCAGAGTCATAGTGAGAAGCCATAACCAGAGTAGTTGAACTGTGTCGTATGTTTTATGGCAGTTACTCGCTGGATACAATGGAAGATGGTCGTGAAGTAATATGAATTTTTCGATGTTAGACGTTAACACCGTTAGATGTCGGCTCAGTGGTCTAAAGGTCCGAATCCCGCGTACAGGATTGTGGATGCTCACTGTCGAAGAGTCCGGTACTAGGACGAAACGATGGTTCAGTGCTTTCAGGTTTTCAATGATGTCCTAACATTGATCGGTTCATAATTTAAATAGAAAAAGTTAACAAAATTTTGATATTTATTCTTTGTTTATATAATCACAACATTTGGAGAAAACAACTCCGGTAAATTCTAAAATATATCAATCAAAAATGTTGAATAAGTAAATAATATATGTACTTGTAAAGCTTTATACAAAATGAACAAGACAATAATCCATTTAATAGACATTCACCCATATAACTGTATTTTATATGTTGATAAATGGAAACTTCACGTTGTCAATCATTATATTACTCATCATAGATTTCGAATGAATATTCATATAGAGATCATCAGTTGTGTACTATTCAATTTAGTCCCGAATTCAGTTCACCTTCAGTTAATTATTGTTACAACGAGTTCCCTACTTTAAGTCATTTGTTTATTATTATTTAATTTAAGAAGGGGTTTTTGTCGATATTATAGAAATTTCAATAGTAAAGATCATGAGTTAATTGAAGCTAGATCATCATGGAAAACCTGGAAGCACTGAATGACCGTCTCGTCCTAATGTCGGACTCCTCAGCAGTGCTCATCCACTATCCCGCCTTATGAGATTCGAACTCAAGACCTATCGGTCTCAACCTTCACTTTTTTTTATATGAGCACGTGTGTTTACATCTTATACTACTCATATCTGTAGGTTATTTTTGTGTGACTATAAATATTGATTAACACTTAATTAAATCAAATCTGCTCACATATCTTCTTCACTGCACGTCATTTTACTTCACTTTCTTCTTTTCGCATCGTCTCTCTGATGGCCTGTCCAGATCAGTGAGGATCGAACCCAGCACCTATGGTCTCGCAAGCCAACTCGCAAAATCGGAATCGGTAAGCCGATACCCGATAGTATACATGGCAAACTATAATGAGTTCGTAATGTCGCGTAACTTTTATCCGTTTCCCACAGTATATAACAATTTCATAGTCGACATGACTGAACTCCATTGATCATGGCTTCTCAATATATGTTCTTATTTATATACTCACTCTTATTCGCAGTATTCTTATGTGCTCTATTTGGTGGGAAGGGCGTGTAATGTCCGTTATTATGTTAAGCCTATATACCTTATTCTAGCTTTCGGACAGACCAATCCATTCATTCTACTTGAGTCACATTTTGACCATGTTAATTACTCACTTATCGACCCTGACCGTTGTGCACTTCTTATCCTCTTCATCACATGTCTGTAACTTATTATTCTGTGACTATAAATATTGATTAACACTTGGTAAAAATGGGGTTGGCTCACATGCCATCTCCACAACTCGTCGTTTCACTCTCTCTTCTTCGCTTCCTTCTCTACGTCGCTATGATTATCTGTTTCGACCAATGGTTGTACAATATTTATGTATTGGGAAATCTATCCTCGTATTTGACTTATTTAATTCTGTTATTCACTAACGCGATCTAAGCCGATAATTATATACGAGAATGGCCGATATGTATATTTCAAAAGTAATCAGAAACAATCTCAGTGGAGTCATATCACTGGTCACTAAAGTGGTGAACCCGTCGACAACATTGTGCAGGCTAATTGACGTCACGATAACGGCCAACTAAAAACTTAATGCCTGAATTTATAAAGTGAACACGTACTGTTGAGGAGTCCCATACTAGAACGAATCGGCTATTCAGTTCTTTCAGGTTTTCAATGGTGATCTCGCTTAGATCAACTCGTTAATTCAACTGTTCTATTACTATAATCTACGCAAATCCCCATACTCATTTAAGTAAAAGTTGTTGTGTTGTATTCTTTATATTGGATGATAATAATGTGGAAAACTTTAATTGCCCTTCTAGAAATAAGATGTTATCATACCTCTTCAAATGATTGATAGCTTGTTGTAATAACAAGAAATTAAAGCTAATTTATGTTTGTACAATCATCTTAATTATCTTTTCATATAATCTAATCTTTGACCTTTAATCCATTTATCTGTTTTCTTATTAAATGATAGATTGAACAGATTTTAATATACCTGTTGGTTCATAAGGGGTTCAAACCACAAGATTCTAGAGATCCTTTGAATATATTTCTTGAGTAATCGTCAGCAAGGTGTACCTGTAATCTTGTGAGATCTGATGCTCCCTGATAGATTTGATCCTCTGTCACCCAGCTTCGCAGTCAGAGACGTTCCCATTGGGCTATCCGGGCCGCGATCGACCTCCTGTATGACTAAGATGTATTCATAATTGATTGATCACTGGGTAGTAGGTGATCAGTGTCATGTGCGTCAGGTCCTTCTTAGTGCAGATCGAAGCTTATCGACCAAGTTGCAATATGACCACCAGTAGTAACGTCTCTAACTGTGAAACTAGGTGACACAGAAACTAATCCGTTAGACAGCATCAGATCTCTCAAGATTACAGAGACACCTTGCTAACGAGTGACAAGTAGCACAAAACCTAGATCCAGGGTTATCTGTTGACTACCTCAAACCACCATCTTACTATTCAACTATTATCGTATAAATATCAATAACGATCAGAAATAATTTGTTATGATAGTTGAGATATGTTATCGAAAACAATTTTCTTTTAAAAATTTACTTTGCTCAACAACAACAACATCAAAAAAACACTTGAAACTATCCACTATCCATCAGTTATATAACCATCTACGTATTTTGCGCAGTCGCATGAAATAGATAAATTAAATTAGAGTTCTGGATATTCCACTCGGACTATGTTTACTGTTAACGGTTGTGTGTTTTTTTCTTCAATACTTTAAACCAATCTATCACAGAGAGAACGTCTTCAAAATGTAAATAATTAAATATCATTAAATCTTATTAATTTAAAATAAATTATATTAACTAAACAGTATTTTTTAAATTTAGTTTCATAGCCAGTCCATCTGTGGTGTATACTACTTATATCTATATGAGTAGTATATAACGCTATTCAAAATGAGAATGTCTAGCAGCAGAAGATTGAGTAAGAAAGAACAGGAACAGAAAGCAATTTGGTATGAAAATGAAGGAACAATGAAGTGTGAGACCATCGATTGATATTTTGCAAATGAAGTATTCACTGTATAGTTCTCAGATTTTAGTAATGTGTTCTGTAATTTTATGTCCAAATACATTCGATTATCCTCTCTTGTTCACTACACTGTATTTTTGTCTTGTGAGTAAGCAAGTTTCGTTACAAGAAAACACTATAGGTAGACAATAAATGAAGTTATCAATGATTGCCTAATAAAGCTTTATTATTGATCAATTAAGGTATAATAAAGAATATATTTAGCTTGAGGTGAGAATGTTTTAGTGTTTAAGGTGAATAGTTTCGTTATGAAGCTTCTATTGTGCTTTTGGACAATAATATCAAGTTGTTCTTCGATGAGAAGTGAAATATTAGAATTTCTCTACAACTGATTAAATGTTTGTTCTATTGACGTAGAATTTTGTCATCTTATGTCCATAACTATGTTATTAATAGGGAAAGTTATTAATAATAAAGTCAGAGATCAGGTCAAGGGCGAAAACAATCCTAACAAATACACAACAAATGACCTTACGACAATAGAGAGTAAATAGTCAAATCCTAGGGCCAACTGAACAAACGATTAATCAGATATATGGAAGTACGTTGTGATGATGCTGTCCTGAAGGACAATGGAAGCTTCAAATCATTCATCTCAGACAACACAACACCAACGATCAAGGTGTTATTGTTTTTTCATGTATTTTCAGTATAACCTTGATCACAGCTATTTTGTCTCCACGTAACGTTGTCAAAGAAATTGTAGTGTCGGTTGACATGTTAAGCCCATATATCTTATTCTGGCTTTCGGAATGGCCAATCTATTCATTCTACTTTAGTCATATTTTGAGCTTGTTAATTGTTCAATTACCAATCTTAACTGTTTGATATGAGCGCATATGTGTGTGTACATCTTTTATCCTATTCATCACATGTCTGTAACTTATTTTTGTGTGATTATAAACATTAATTAACGCTTGGTTAAATGTGGAGTTGGCTTACCCGCCTTCACCGCGCATCGTTTCACTTCGCTCTATTCCATTCGCTTCATATACAAAACATATTTATTCAAAAGTCTATTCTCGTTATTTGACTTATTTAATTCCGTTATTGACTAACGCGATTTAAGTCGGTGATTATACACGAGGATAGGCGACATGTATATTTCAATAACAATCATTCATATGATCGAATTGGAGTCAGATCCCGTGCCACTAAAGTGGAGAACCCGTCAACAAACATCGTCCGATCTAAATGACGACAAAATAAAGGGCCCCACTAAAAACACACTTATGCTTTAGTTCTTCGGAAAACCCCGAAAAATTTCTCTATAACCTATCAAAAATAAAGTTAAATCAGATAGAAACAGAAGCTTTGTCGCTTGGATTTAAATTTCATATCCCCAAAATACATGCCAACAGAATTGGCATTGTCTGCATCAATCTTCGTTCTTGCTCTGTTTAAGATGATAAAAGGAGCTATGTGTATGATGTTTTGTTTCGGTTATCTACTCAGCTATCAAAAGTCACAATCTCATGTAAAACTAAAGTAAAGAAATCAAGATTGTATACCAAGAGCTATGATTGTTTTGATCATTGAGTCAGAATCCAGTGTAACTATACTGACCTTCGAAGTATAAACGTCTAATTCATCTTTGTATTATTTTCAATGGTTCTTATTCCTAGTTAACCGTTTACTTGGAGGAAGAAAGACGAAACCGGTAATATCATTCTGTTCTGTGCCTTTTTTACTCGGTTACTTAAACTAAAGGAAAACTCTCTGTTCAATTTAGAAATGTTAAACAGTTAAACATCAAAAACATGTATCCAAATGGATTCGCATGATATCAAAAAATATTTATCAGGAATGAATATCAAAAGAAAATGATTATTTACATTCACTTGGTGTTGTTTTACGTGTAACTTCTCATTGTTATTTAGGACTGCGGTTGATCAGTCTCATGTTGGCATGTGTGCAACCTGTGCGGATTGACTCGATATAGCCTTAAGTCACAAGCTTTTTAAACAAAGATAAATAGTGGTTATCAGTGGAATTCAGTTTGACTCTCGTTTCGTTCTATTTGGCACTCGTCAGCTAGATGTACATGCAGTAGCCAAGTGAATGACGCGATGACGTTTGAAGCGAGCAGTACTGGGTTCGAGTCCCGGAGTGAACATCAACTCTGAGATGCAGGTACATCCAGTTGACGAGTCCCAAATAGGACGAAACGCGCTTCCTGTATTCCATTGCTAGCCACTATCCATCTTTGCTTAGAAAGTGATTATTTATTTAATGTCAAAATAAAATAAATATGAAGATAGTTGATCATTTGTATATATTTAACATAGGCATAGGCATTTAATAAGGTTTAACGTTTTGACATTGCACAACTATTATACATTAACGCTATTGATACTGGCTTCGCTGGTAGTATAAGTGAACTCCAAAATTGAATGCCTCTCATTGAGGAACCATAGATTTACTTTTGAATTTAGTGACTTGTAATTATCATGACTGATAACATTTCAAGATCATTCAGTTTATAATCTGCATTATGAATCAAATTTAACCAGACAATCGTCAAAAGTCAGGATAAAATGAATACATGTTTTATCCAATTATGAGACTCTGTGGAAGTTTTCATCTGTGATATTATCATGAAGTAAATTTAGGACATACATTCCCTGAGAACTTCTGGGTAATCTTGGACTAAAGCTAAATCGTTGTTGAATCCTTCTTGGTTATTGAATCATTCCTGATGTAATATATAAATTGAACAATCTTGATAAACCTTTACTAAACTATTCAAAGTTCTATATGAATAATGAAATGAATTCTTGGTAATGTTGAGATGATTATCTTAAATCAATTAAAAGTGTAATAATAATTTGATATGAATTATCAGATGTAATAACCGAAACTTTTGATGTTATGCAGTTTTAGGCATATTTACTACTATTATTGTTATTGTTATTATCTTAGATGTTAGCAGTTCAGGAATCGATGTCTGAATGGTGTTCATTCTTTTCAATGCAAATTGCCAACTACCATGATGTATCTGATGATTGTACTTTTTTGTAACGATTCCAGCGTCTTTCCCTAATTTCATCCTCAGCTGAATGTTAGCTTGTTTTCTCCCATAGTAGGCTATTGCTCACGGTATCCGATCAACGAACATTGAGTATCTTGTGTAGACAACTGTTTATAAATACTTGTACCTTCTTGATGATAGTTGTTGTAGTAGTCCTTCAAGTTTCAGCTCCGTATAGTAGAACTGTCTTAACGTTCATATTGATGATTGTGACTTTGATATTGTTTGACGAACAGCTGTTTTGAGTTCCATATGTACTTCAATTGTAGGAATGCTGTCCTTGGTTTGCCGATCCTTGCTTTTGCGTCTGCATGTGATCCTCCTTGTTGATCGATGATGCTTCCCATGTACGTGAAGGATTCTACATCTTCCAGAGATTCTCCATTGAGTTTGATTGAGTTGATGTTCTCTGAATAACCCATGAAAGAACGGTAAATTATTTAGTAGTGACATTTAAACTAGAGCTCCAAAGAAATATCTACATGAAATTGAAATGATAGTTCTAAAATATTGGAAATCGTTTCATTGCATGATATAAAAAGTTTATTTGTAATATATGTGTATAAAAAATCCTCAAATACAACATGGAGAACAGCGATTCAGTCACTCTTGACGGCGAAACTTTGGAAGATGTAGAATCATTCACATACATGGGAAGCATCATCGATCAACAAGGAGGCTCACATGCAGATGTAAAGACGAGGATTGGCAAAACAAAGACAGCATTCCTACAATTGAAAACCATGTGGAACTCAAAACAACTGTCCGTCAACCAATATCAAAGTCACAATCTTCAATACGAACGTTAAGGCAGTCCTACTATACGGAGCTGAAACTTGGAGGACTACTACAACAACCATCATCAAGAATGTACAAGTACTTATAAACAGTTGTCTACACAAGATACTCAGCATCTACTGATTGGATACCATCAGTAACAGCCTACTATGAGAGAGAACAAATTAACTTCCAGGTGAATAGGAAATTATGAAAAGACGTGGAAATGAATGGGACATACATTACGTAAATCATCCAACTGCATCACGAGTCAAGCCCTAACTTGGAATCCTAAAGGGAAGCGGAAAGGAGGAAGGAGAAAGAACACATTACGTTGGGAACTGGGAGCAAATATGCAAAGGATGAATAACAACTAGAAAGAGCTTGAAAGGTTTGCCCAGGACAGGGTTAGATTGAAAGTGCTAATGAGCGACCTATACTCTTTCACGAGGAGTAACAAGAGTAAATAAATAAATAATATGTATATAAAAATTAAAAAGAACGATATAACCCAATCAGGTGGAACACATGATGTTCAATAAAATTCCATAAAACATTAGTTCCATTTAGAAAATTTCTACTTTCTACTTACATACAAAACCACACACACGTACACACACAAAAAGAGAACGAGTTTTCTTTAGATAAACAAAAAAACGAAAAGAAAAAGAGAAGAAAGTAACTACCTTGGGAAATATGAATTGAATGAGAGTACTCTCCTTAAACTACTTTAAACTTATCAAGATAACAATCTTAAGTTTTTCTACTATTTAACTTGTAATATATTTGAAATACTCTCATAGTTGTTGTTTTTTGTTATATCTATCAAGTTATTAAATAGGATCGTTTTAGTCAGTTCTTAAATGTTGAAAGTATTTCATAATAAGATAATTAAATATTCACTTTCAATTGGCAATTACAAGCAATTATAGATTAGAATGAAGATTTATGGAGATTGTAAAGAGTATAATTGTTAAATTTATAAGTTGAGCTTTTAGATATTGATCCATGAATTCTCAAACTTAAACAATATGTCAATGGATTATAAATTATCTGAAATCTATTGAATCTTATGATTATTGTAAAATATCGTATTATTCTTGCCCTCAAAATGCCCTGGTATAACTGAGAGTGAAAAGAGTCAACCCTCTCGTTCGAAATGCTCTCACATGACCACGTGCATACAAACATTGCCAAGGAAGTTCTACTCACTGAATTCTCGTAGTGGGGATGTTGTCTACGAAATTGAGAGGATGAAAAGCTAATGTCTGGCGCTTTAACCGGATTGGTGGACATGGAGTGTCCACCTAGGGGAGTTGGGAAACCCTGATTCCAAACCAATGATGCACATAGGCTCCAGCATCCTGAAGGAACAAATGGCGTATGGACCTAATATTGGTCACCGGCTACCATGGGGCTGTATCTCCTTACTTTGCTCCACCGCCTTGTAGATTAGACCTTTAGGTCATAGACTTCATGATTGACCCCCTAAGAAAATCATCTGCTTCGGTTTGGGCACCTGGGCAGTATCGTAGCCCACACACAAATCAAGTGACTTGTGTGGCGCATATGTATCTGATGCTCTTTTGTACTAATATTCGTGTGTTCAAATAAATAACTAAATAAGTTTATGGTTTAATAATCGCTAATCAATGACTAACGTCATGTTATTCAGATGATAGACAATATTTGCACTCTAGGATGGGTATTTTAAGGGTTTCTTTTACTGACGTTCTCGATAACATCAACACGTACTTCAATAGGAAATGAGTAATGAAAGCCTTTCCATGATTAGTTAACAGCTTGTTCCGTTCACCTAGTGTTTGTCTGATTGTCCCCCACAACTGTATTGCCGTTATTTCCATATTGTCCTCATGTTTTTAACTATGACGTTAACTTTGACTTTACAGGTCGTTATTTTTTTCCCAAACGATCAATAGAATTGATCAATTTTTATATCTCCATTGGTTATTGCTTCACGAGAGTGCTAGAATTCTAAAAGTTTCCAGCTGTCTTTGTGTTTTTTCTGTCCTATATGCCAACGGTTTCACAATCTAACTTATGACGATAATTGACATAGATAGATCCTGATCGTAGTGTTCAACAGGTAACTGAACGGGCGTCCGCTTTTTCCTATATAGTTACTTATCTACCATGGAACTGAGTTATTTTCAGCTGATTGTTCTCCGGGAAACAATTAATATCAAGTTTATTGACTCCTTACTGGCGAATACCAACTAACATGAAACCTAAGTTTAAGGTTTCCTCCACACTACTTTCAATCACCTAACAGTATCACATGTAGTTCAGGATAACTGATTCACTCAATCAAACGATGGCAATCAATTTTACTATATGACAATAAAAATAAGGGCTTTATTTAATATTTTTTCGTAAAATATGGAAGTTCTAGTATAAAAACTATCACCTACCTGTTAGAATACAAAATTTAGCTAGTATTCTGAGTTACGTGTTTTACAACCTACCTATAACGATAAGAAGTAATGGAAAAGCCTTAGTTATTATATTGTATATATTGGCTTTATCGAATATGTTGTTTTACTAACATTATGCAAACTGATTCTTTCACATATACTAGCAATAGCATAGGTCACCTTAGTTAAAATATCTTCCATATTAGACCAGAATTAACCATTTATCTAACCAATCAAATGCATTATTGAAACGTTAGACATATACTATCTAGTTAATATTAGGGATCGAAATCTATCGCTTGACATATTATCAATTTTCCATTTGCATATGTTTTTTTTTTAGAACATTTACTTACGTGTCTATGATTGTCTCATCGGTCACAGTTGATTTCTGCGACAGTTGACAATTAAAAAAAGTCTATATTTCAATCTTTAAATATGTATTATTTACTCCTGTGATTATATAATCAAGTATCGTTGGTGGTCTTAACAATAACAGAAGACAAAATGGTCATATATAATAATAATAAGATTTTGATTAACGGAAAAAACTTTATCAGAAGCGGTTTGTGGAGATTTTAGAAATTTCACTGATTGAAATCATGAGTCAATTGAAGCTAGACCACCATGAAAAACCTGGAAGCATTAGACGGCCGTTTCGTCCTAGTATGGGACTCCTTAGCAGTGCTTTACTTGTCATTTTTGGAAATTATATCAAATGATTTGTCTGTAATACATCACGGAAATATTAGATGGGATAATTCACAATCTTACACCATATATGTTTAGTTATCTTTAGGGTAAACATTAAATATAGTTTTGATTATTAAATATTTAAAAGTGTATTTTTTGGTACTTAATAATGTAACACTGTCCGGTAGCTTATATTGTTGTAACGGGAAGGGTCCAAAATTTGATATTGTTACACAGTGTACTACGTGTTAACCTCTTCCCCCGACTAACTACTTAAGCTAGAACACAAGAATGAGAGAGAAAGTGTATTGGGATACCGGTAAGTTAGACATTAACACCGTTGAATGCCGGATCAGTGTTTTAGTGGTTAAATGCTTGAGCACGAGACTGATAGGCCTTGGGTTCGAATCTCATAAGGCGGGGTTGTGAATGCGCACTGCTGGGGAGCCCCACAATAAGACGAAATGGCCTTCCAGTGTTTTCGGGTTTTCCATGGTGGGATAGCTTCAGCTGACTCATGATCTCAACTATTGAAATTACTACAATCTTCATAAAACCCCTTATGGTTTATCAGTAAAATTATTTAGCGGAATTTTTTATTCATACATTTTTGATATAATCCAGTTTATAGAAAACTGTACAGCTTATTCCACCAAAGTTCATTTACTAAATGAATTGATTTACAAGTAGATTCTCGAGAATTTGGAACAATAGTTACAGTATAACTGCTGAATCACCTTTCAATTCATCGACTGACGTCAAACGGATAATATAGGAGTCTAAGAATGGTATACTTGTCCAGTTGTCATGATACCGGAAATACATTAGAACAACCTAAATGGGAAATAAAATCATTATCCAGAAAAATCTCAACGTGACTGTATATAGCTATCAATATTACACTTATATTTATTGGATAAACAAGGGTAAGACCACAATTCCTGGTGACCTTGGGTTACCAACCGCAATTGAGTTAGCCCATGAGCTAATTTAAAACACTGTTGCATATAGCTTGCTGTTAAAACTAGTAACTTTTATCATATTTCATATTTTTAAATGATTGGATAATAGTTTCCTTACGGAATAAAGTGCTAATTTCAGTTTATTTGGATTATGAGTGTTATAATTATAAGTATTAAGGTTAGGCGTTGAGGTTATAGATTTTTAGCGTTAAGATCTAGGGGTCAGAAGTCTTTGGGTTAGGAACTAGAGTTTAGGGGTTTCATGGTTGTTCGAATTTAATAGATGTAGAGCTAAGAATTAGGGTCTATCCTGATAACAGAGTTATATTATCAAGCCTGAATTATCATTATTTACTATTAAAAAGTTCATTTATGATTTTATAACACTTAGTTTTAATCCATAGCTTTCCTATATTTTGAAGCACCGACACGAAAAATACATTCCAACTGATTATTTTTTATTGGTAGATCTCAAGGCCATCCACAAAGTTGCAGAAGGTCATCGGTAAAGTATAAGCTTGCCAAACCAAGTTTCTCTTTGTGTAGCCCACCTCAATCTACAGTATAGTAGTCGTGCATAGCAACCACGAAGTTACGACTGACCAATTAGTATCATTTCAAAGCGAGCAATAAGAAGTATGATAAGAAGTTCAATAATCGAACACCTTGTGAACACAGATCATTCTATCGCAACGGATTCTGCATAAGAAGTCATATACCAGATAAGTAAAGAGCTGTTAAATGCTGTTATCACCCATTTTTTTAGCATTACTGAAGTATTCGGTAAACATTAGGAAAAAATCAGGATTACCTATACAAAAGGAACTAGAACAAATTCTACCATCGATTTAATCTCTCGTAATTTTTACTACTTTTTTCTTTCACAGACATCTGCCGCCGTTCTATCTTCATCTCTATAGGCCTTTTACCTCACATTTGATTTATTTCTGTCCTATGATTCCGTCTGATTACTGTCTATCTCAGTTTCAATATTTTATCTTCATAAAATTCTCCTACTCTTTCAGTGAGTTAGAACTCTTCACCGAACAAATCTATCTTATTTCATATTTCAATGGATGTATTCTGTTCACTAAAAGATGGCTTTTCAACAGACTTATGACACAGGTGAACCGAACTTACTTATTTACTTACATTACATACGCTTGTTACTCCTAATGGAGCATAGGCCGCCGACCAGCATTCTTCAACACACTCTATCCTGGGCCTCCCTTTCTAGCTGTATCCAATTGTTCTTCATTTTTCTCATGTCTGTCTCCACTTCTCAGTGTAATACGTTCTTTGGTTCTCCTTTGGCCTTGAGGGTTCCAATAATTTAGGTGTAAAAGTGATAAAACAAAACAATCGACATTTTATTAACAAAATGATACACTTGAATACTTAGCATATTGATAAATATGAAAAATAATTTATGTAACAGAACATAATTATCACACATATGAAATAAAGTACTCAATAAATCAAATATAAGCAACGTGAAGAACTTGACACTTGTGTGCATCGGTTCACGTCATCGCACTAAATTAATAAAACAGGATACAATTAATGAAACAAATCTCATTTTAGTAAAAATATAAATATCACCAGTAATGAAAAGGTGAATAGTAGCTAGCAGTGGAATCCACAACGTGCGTTTCGTCCTATTTGGCACTCGTCAGCTGAATGTACCTACAAATCAGAGTTGATATTCACTCCGAGACTCGAACCCAGTGCTGCTCGCTTCAAACGCTATCGTTTTATCCACTTAACTACTGAGTCCTGACAGCCACTTGCTTGTGCAATTGGGTGAAGTTTAAATTCACTTGGTATTGTTTTCCTTGTATCTGACGAGTCCCAGATAGGGCGAAACGCGCTCCAAAATGAATTCCACTGCTAACCATTATCCATCTTTGCTTAAAAAACGTATGACTTAAGGCTATTCTCACAGGATGCACATATGCCAATAAGAGACTAATCAGTTACAGTCCTAAATAACAATGAGAAGATGCAAGTAAAACAAAATCAAGAGAATCATCAATAATGGTAAACAGAAAAAAACACACATCAGACATGGAAGATACAATTCGCGAATATAGAATGAATTCATTGAATAGAGAGAAAACAAAGAATAAATGCATTTGATCTATTATGATCAACTCTTAGCCAATGTCACATAAGTTATACCACTTAAGTAATACTTACTTACTTACTTACGCCTGTTACTCCTAATGGAGCATAGGCCGCCAAACAGCATTCTTCAACCCACTCTGTCCTGGGCCTTCTTTTCTAATTCCATCCAATTCTTGTTTATTTTTCTCATGTCTGTCTCCATTTCTCGGCGTAATGTGTTCTTTGATCTTCCTCTACTCCTTCGACCATGAGGATTCCATGTGAGGGTTTGTCTTGTGACGCAGTTGGGTGCTTTCCTCAATGTGTGTCCTATCCACTTCCAGCGCTTCTTCCTGATTTCTTCTTCCGCACCACTTAAATAATACCTTAATAAATATTCTATAGTATATATGTGAGCTAAGATATATGTAAGTATAAAACGGATGTTAAACTGAACATCTATCAATTCATCATAATTTGTTTGTCCTCTTTTTTTGATTTATTGGTTTATAAAATTGAACAAAGTTACAAAAAATCAAAAAAAAGAAGAAAAGATTTAAATGAAATGATACCGGAAACAATTAAAGTATGAAAAATAATTACTAAGCGGGATCCAACAGATCATTTGCTTTAAAAGAGAGAAAGAGAAAGAGAAAAACGCAACTTTCTAAATGACAGGTAAGGTTTCGATTTTTCTTTTCTAAAGAAAATTAACAATTTCGCTAAAAACGTTTGTTCTTGAAAGTAAAGATGGATGGTGGTTAGCAGTGGATTCCATGACGCATGTTTCATCCAATTTGGTGCTCGTCAGCTGGATGTAAATGCATCTCAGAGTTGATATTCACTCTGGGACTTGAATCCAGTACCGTTCGCCTCAAACGCCATCACGTTATCCATTTAGCTATTGAGTCCTGATAGCCACCAGCTTGTGCAATCGGGTGAAGTTTAAATTCATTTGGTATTGTTTACTTGAATCTTCCCATTGATGTTTAGGCCTGCAGTCGATCAGTCTCTTATTGGTATATGTGGATACTGTGAGATTGTCTTGGTATCGCCTTAAATCACAAGCTTTTTAAGCAAAGATGGATAGTGGTTAGCAATGGAATTCAGTTTGAAGCGAGTCTCGTTCTATTCGAGACTCGTCAGCTGGATGTACCTGCATCTTAGAGCTGATGTTCACTGATCTATTGAAGTCCTGAATATCAGTGAGAAGATTCAAGCAAACAATACCAAGTGAACTTCTTTCTTTTAGATTATTTGAATAGAACAGATCAACTGAAAACTTGAGAGCTGTTTTATTTGCTGCTTGTTACTGAAACATACATGTTGCCAATCCTAGCCTATAATTATCGATATAACTGGCGTTAGAGAATGACGGAATGAAAATAAGTCAAATACGAGAATGGATTTTAGAATACGTATATTTCGTACAATCGTTGATCGGATAGCGAGGGGAAACAAAATGACGTGCAATAAAAAGTTGAGTGAGCCAACTCGATTCAACCAAATGTGAATCGATATTTATGGTCGAACAGAAATATGATACAGACACATGATGATTAGGGTAAGTAATTAGCACACATACGATCATATAGAAAACAGTTAGGATTAATAAGCGAATAAGTGATAGGGTGAAAATGTAGCTTGTAAAGAATGGATAAACCGGTTTTCCCAGAAGCTAGAATAACCTTTGAGGGCTCGACATAGGACCAGTCACTATAGTCTTGTATCATGTTAACAAATGAGACAAGTCATGACATGTTTACACTTAGTAATGTGAATCTGTACATATGTTTTACCAACTATGAAACGATAATCCATTTAGTTTTCGATTGTAAGTAATATTATTTCCTATAGTTTATATCACAAACTGATATTCGTTAGACCACCATTGAAAATCAACAAGTATTACACTTTTGTAAACCGTCGACAGAGCTCACTCACGACTTCATCAAGTAATGAATCCAGTTGATCCTTTAACCATCAGACCAATGAGTCAACATCCAATGGTTTACACTGTCTAATTTAAATTAATTAACTTTACGATGACGATTGTTGAGTAATTAAGGCGAATTCAATGTATTTAGATAAGTTAACTATTGGATGATCGAAAGGTTGGGAGTTCATCATTAGACCTGAAATTCCCGAATTCTATCCCCAGAACAATCTTGGATCATTAGTGTCCAAACGACTAATACCAGGATGAACCAACTTTGTAGTGTCAACTGGTTTTCCATTGTTGTTCAACTAAAATCAGTTCATGGTATAGATTGTAAAATTCAACAAACATTAAAATCCCTTACACTAAAGATGTGTTTTCCTGTATATTTGTTATTTGATTCATTCATAATGAATAAAATGAGTGAATATTTATCGACCCTGGGATCTGACTTCAGTAATATCGTATGATTGATTGTTATTGAAATATACATTCTGATTATTCTCGTACATAATCGTCGACTTAACTTGCATTAGTGAATAACGGAATTAAATCAGTCAAATACGAGAATGAATTCCGAATACGTATATTTCATACAGTCGTTGATCCAGACAAACGAACGAAGAAACGAGGCGAAGAGAAGAGAGCAAAGCGGAATGGCATGTGAGCCAACTCAATTGTACACCATTTCGTTTCACTTTGCTCTCTCTTTTTCCTTTCCTTCGCTACGCCTCTCTGATTGTTTGCTCCGATCAACGATTATAAAAAATATACATATTCGAGGTCCATTCTCATATTTTACTTATTTAATTCCATTATTCACTAACGTGATTTAATTCGATAATTATATACGAGTGTATACTTCAATGACGTTCATACGATCTAATTGGAGTCAGATCTCAGCCGCGCTAAAAATAAACCAAAAAAATCACTGTTTCTTTTACTCTGTTTTGTAAACGAATTTTCTAGAACTTCAATATAAAATATTTACATATGTATTATTGACAAGTTGATATTTTTCATGTTTCTGATAGCTACCAATTTGTGCCTAACCTTATATTCAATCAATATGCTGGTTAATAAATTGAATAACATTCTATTTAACAAAAATGAACACTTCATTAAACCAATCTTTCTTATTGAATACTATTATTATTGATGACTTATTAAGATGATTAAATGATTACTGTATATATGACCTATCATGAACTACACGTTTATATAAATCAAATCATAAACTATATACTACTTCGTAGCATTCAACAATAGTCTAATTTAACTAGACAAATCTATATATCAGAAGGGTTTTTGTGGATAGTATAGTAATTTCAATAGTTGAGATCATGAGTCGATTGAAACTAGACCACCATGGAAAACACATTTAAACACTGGACGGACGTTTCGTCCTATTGTCGAACTCCTCAGCAGTGTTCATCGACGTTCCCGCCTCGCGAGATTCGAACACATGACCTATCAGCCTGGCGCGCGAACGCTTAACTACTATACCACTCAGCCGGCATCCAGTGGTGTTAATGTCTAGCATCAAATAATCCACGGAATTGAGCAACACATTCACCATTGTCTTCAGTGAGCTCCTATTTCACAAGTTTGTTGAAGTTAGACATTAACACCGTTGGATACCAGAGTAGTGGTCTAGTGGTTGAGTGCTCGCGCGCGGGACTGATGGGTCCTGGGTTCGAAACTCGTGAGGTGGGATCGTAGATGCACACTACTGAGGAGTCCCAAAATGGGACGAAACGGCCTTCCAGTGCTTCCAGGCTTTCCATGGTGGTCTAGCTCCAATTTACTCATGATCTCAATCACTGAAATCTAAATATGATGTTATTTGATAAAACTATTTCATAATGAAACATAACTACTTTGATTCATACAATTATTAACTTGTTGTTGTTTTTGTAACATATATTATTGATACCTAAACTATACATAGATACAGGTGAATAGTAAAGCTTGTGTACATTACATTAAATAAGAAATAAATGTCTAGGAATTGAAGAGTGTAATTATTGTGAATATTATTACGAAATTCCAATCAAATTATTATTATAAATTTTGTAATTTATTTGGAAAGAAAAATCCATTAACAGTAATTGAAATATTGTTCTTCTTTCTAGAATAAACATTTTCATAAACTAATATCAAATATAAATTTGCTCGGTGACTATCAGGTGTCAATAGCTAAGTGCATAAAACGAACGGTACAAGGTTCTAGTCCCAGAGTGGAAATCAACTCTGAGTTGCAGGTACATTCAAATGACGAGTCCCAGATAAAATGAAAAGCGCGTTGTAGATTCTACTGCTAACCATTATACATCTTTAAGATGTTGGTTGGAGGTATTCAACAGGAAGCCCTGGATCAAGTTTTCATGCTATTTGTCACTCATCAGCAAGGTGTACCTGTAATCTTAATGGAATTGGTGCTTCCTGACGGATTCGATCCCGTGTCACTTGGTCGATAGCATTTGATCTGCACTAAGAAGATCCTGACACATGACATTGCTGACCCACCACCCAGTGATCAATCAATTGTGAATACATCTTAGTCCTACAGGAGGTCAATCACGACCCCGATAGCCCATTGGTAACGTCTCTGACTGTGGGGCTGGGTGACATGGGACCGAATCCGTCGGGGAGCACCAGTTACTTCAAGATTACAGGTACACCTTGCTGATGAACCCTAGTATTTAAAGTCCTTTATAGTTTGAGACGATTACTAAACATGTAAATTTAATTGATTTATTCAGTAAGAATAAAACAAATTTCAACGAATTTCATTCAGCTCTAAACACAAAAACTGAATGGTCTAGATTAGAACACAGGTGAAGTTATCAATGAGTTCTCCTGAGAAGTCCCAACTGATCATAAAATATTTGTTTTGGCTCCCGTTTTCAGGTACTTCCCGTATAAATTCAGTAATAAACTTAAAATATCACCAAAAAACAATACTGCATCAATCATACATATATTGATCATTGAAAATCGAGTTCAGTGAATATACAGCCTTACAGATCTTGTATAAACAAATGTCTAAAGTTTTGAATAACACATTTTGATCAACTGACCTACTAAATTGCATTTCCCAGCTAATGCTTGATACAAGAATGTTTTAAGGATAAACTGTTTTTTGAGCCATCTCAAAATATATCCATCAACCTACTTGGCCTTAAAGAGCATATTATATTGACCAAACAAAGCTTTCTCTTCCTAAACCTATATCCAAGCACTTATTCAGTATGATTATCAAAAGATGAATGCAAATTAGTAGATTGATCAATCATTGAACATCTTATCTATTCTGATGTTCACCAAAATCTTCAATCACAAAGTGAAAGAAACTGGTTCGAAGAGATACCAGATAAGAAACTTATACATAGAAGAAGTATTAACGCTTATTAACTCAAACCTGTTTTTATTTCTTATCAACATGTTTATTCTATCATCCTATATTCTTCAATTGGATAATTATCTTTCATACCTAACTTATATTATCTTATTTTGACACGCGTTCATTGAAATGTTTTCCTTTTTCTTCCTTTTTATAATCGTCAAGACGATATACTTGAATTTCTCGTTTCTACATGTTATTTCATACTTATTACCCTTTGACTATTACTTAACTTTCAACTCTAACTAACTTTTAATATCTCTATAAATGATTCAATAACTCTTTGTTTATTATGGACCACTAAATGTAAAAATATAACCGTAAATATAAGTGTACAACTCTAATAAACTCAATGGTTTTTCCTCTTTTTTTAAAATAAATCAACATTAGAACAATGAAGGAATTAATCTTGACACGAGATCGAATCCGTTAGGGAAAACCAGTTCCCTTAAGATTACAGGTACACCTTACTGACGAGTGCCAAGTAGCACGATATCCCGGGTCCAAGGTTTCCTGTTGACTACCTTTAACCACCATCTTACCTCAACATAGTGCACTCAGTATCGAGTCACCTAGACTAGTGACCACATTGTAACTTGGTCGATAGGATTTGATCTGCACTAAGAAGGATTTGACACATATGACATTGATCACCCACCACCCAGTGATCAATCAATTGTGAATTAATTTGTAAATCGCTTGAATTTAGCGAATAAATCTTTAGGTAAATACATACTATCACTAGGAGGGGTTGTAAAATATACTTCTGTGTATTTTAGATATATGTCGGTCTCGAACCGTGATCAAGAGATAAATGATGAAACCTTATAGATTGTTAAAAGTATCAATATAGTTACTCTGTTACCAAATATTTATTATATACAAGCAATTAAATATCACCTAAGTGGTCCCAGCATGAAAATTAGATGTTCTGGGTTTGATACCCGGTAGTATTTTACACACGAAATAACTGTTCATATCCTTGTGACTTTTATTGATTGTCTAAGATTAATTACTGTTCTCAATGACAATCACTATAAACCGTCATAGTGACAACTGTAACCATAGTTTGATCGCTTACAATGATAATGTACTTGATATCATTATCTACAAAATATAAAGTAGAACAAAAGTACGTATGTGTAACACCTGTTTGCTTATTTCATTGACTTAAAATATCTATTATAGTAAAACATAATGTTCAAATGAGAGTTGTAATTTTTTTATTGGCAATTACATTTCCAGCATCTAAGCTAAATGATTTTGAAAGATTTATAATTTGCATAATACATTAGAAATAAAGTGAATGACAAACATTGTTCTACTGTTGTAGGTTTTAGTTTATAGGTTGAAATCTATTAGACAACTGATAAAAAACCTGTTCAATTTCTTCATTTCTGTTTAACTTCATCCTAGATCTACTGATAGGAATAACGCTCACATTGACTGAATTCTTGGGCATTGATCTCTTAGCAGGAGGTCCACTCAGCAACTTAGAATACACAGATGATGTTGTCCTGTTTGGTGAAGACGCTGATAAAATGCAATGTCTTTTGGTAACACTGAGCAACAATACCAGAATGTTTGTGTTACAACGCTCATTTTCACTTCGTCTAATGTTATAACAATTGGGTTTACACGTTTACATGTACGGCACATTAATTTACCTTAGACCAATATCTACACTAGACTCCCTCTCAGTGTCTATTCTACAGGACGTCAACACAAATCAGATCAAGAACACGTGATTAGCCTGATCACAATGTGATGTATTTCCACACCAAAACCCGACACAATCCAACAACAATGAACAATCAATAATAAGTGAGTAACAATATTAATATGGATAGGAAAATATATAACTCATCTGATACCTGTCAGACTATCTACATTTCTGACTAAGCGGACAACCAATGATTATCATTGTCGCCCACACATCAGTTTGAAATACGCTTCTCCCCCTCTAAATGCAAGTTGTTGCTTCAAGACTGGCCTGCGTCAACACCTGAACTAAGGGTAGGGAGTGAAGTAGTCGAACGCGTAGACAACTTCACATATCTTGAAAGTCTGATCAGCCCTAATGGGTTGGTGTCTGACGAAATCTCTGCATTGATTCAGATATCTCGTTTGGCTTTTGTCAACTTACGTCACCTATGACGAAGGTGAGATATCCGTCTGTCAATTAAGGGACGAGTATACTGCGCAGCAGTTCGTTCTGTTCTACTTTACGGCTGCAGAACGTGGAAGTCACTAACTTCTATTCTGAGCCATGCTGGTAGATAGACTACTTGGTTGCGGTTTGCGTGATTATCGTAACCAATGGTTGGAGACTAATTGACATGGTTCAGAATCGGACACAATGGCGTAAGTGTGTACATTCTCTGTCTTCCCTCAAACTATGAGACTAAAATTGCTTTACATTTTTCTTTCTACCAACTAATTCCTTCTTCCTGTATCATATCCTTATATGCAATCTTTCTTTTATATATTACTACCATTGAATTAACTACTTCTATGAATTTGGTGTTCATCTTGTTGTGCTTATGAGATGGGGTAACTTAGACCTATGCATATATTTGCCTGGTCCTACGTTATAGTTAACTGACTGATTGAGAAGTATATAACAGCCATTTCATATCGATTCATAGAACTGTTGAACAAAGCTCATCCACAATCAAACCCAGGATCTTTATCCTTGCAGCAAGTGTTTAACATGTAATCCATTTATTCAGCGTATAAACCATGTTTTATAATTATTAGGATGGCAAGTATATGAAGACTGAACTGTTGGAAATAGTTGGTTTTTTATCAAAAATTAACTTTCAGTTATAAAATTATCTCAGTAAATGGAGCACTTATCAGTAGATCTTGCCTGTGAATCAAGCCGATCTATAAGACAACCAAATTATCACTCAACAGTTCATACATTTTACATCAGTCGATTCACAATACTGAACGACCATTATTTCTGATACCTATTATACAACTGACAAGGTTGAACTACTTAGAAATAAATTTATAATTTTCTTGATGTACCGAAAACCAACCTTGTCATGTTTTTTTTTATTAAGAAAGTTAAAATTATTACAATATTGAAGAAGAATAATAACCACTTATGATCAATCACATGGATTATACTCCTTGAATAGCAACTCTAAACTCTAATCTTTCCGATTACTGCTTATACTTTTGCTACCTCTACCACTACGAGGTTTGGATCGACAACTGCATCTCTGTGCTAATGTGTGTTGAGTCGGCTTTCGGAAGACTTCAACGGAGCCTCCAGCGGCCCAAAAGGAGTCGAAGAGTCCTAGCCAATCAGAGTATGATGGAGCATTCTAGAATTCCGACGCGGCGTGCTACTATTGGTCAGTAGCATAATATGTCGTTAACGGATTGGCCGAAATATGATGTTGATTTAACAAACGTTAACATCTATAAATACCCAAGTTTTCTGTACAAAAACGAACCTTGGAGTAAAGTGTCTCTCTCATACTTTGCGTCTTATTTCTGGTGTTCAGGTCGCTGTGTAGTTCTAGCTTGCGGGTCATCAGAATAGCTTAGGAACAAATATAGCGTCCAATCAGCAAGACTTAACAATGTGGAATGGCAACTCGAACTGATGTACGTACGTACAAAGTTCTACGTTGTTACTGAATGACTGACTGATGATCAATCATAAATATTTGCTGATCATTTACAAATATAATGTCAACCAACAAAATATTTTCTATTCAACAATTTGAAATATGAAATGAGTAAAAATGCAATTCTTCTCCATAAATTCCGTAATATAACAATATGATTGTAGGGAAAGAACACTTGGGGCTAACAATTCATTGATTGGTGTCTGAAGGAGTTTTGTGGAGATTGTAGTGATTTCAATAGTCCCACAAAAAGACGAAACATCCGTCCAATGCTTCCAGGTATCCCATGGTGGTCTGTCTTCAACTATTCAAACTCATTCATTGTGTTTTAGTAAATTATAAAAACCATAGATGAAATACTTTATTTGTACATCTTTCATCAGTTATCCTTTACATCCTTCACGATTCATTTGACTTCGTTGTTATTATTATTGCTCTCTGTTTTCTTTTCTTTTCAATATAATCTTCTCAATATTCTTTTGACAAGCATTGCACTTTTGATTGGTGTTACATACTATTTACATCGGTCAACATAAGTAGTATACACTACATTTTTGTTTATTACAAATGACATGAATTATGATATTACTTTAGTTAGTTGAAAGGATTATTAAATAGTATAGAAGAGAAAAATTGATCACTTGTTTAGCTATTGACGCTAATTATGCAATTAGTAAGAACTGTCTCATTGTGTGAATGTTTTTAGCCAGGTTATTCAGTTAAATTCTTGAATTAATAGCTTAGCAACTTTCTCAGTTTAACGTCAAGGCAGACTGTTGACAAGAGATTATTTATAGGGAAATACTTTTGCATTTAATATGTGTTTAATGAATGATAATATTCTTTCACAAATTACTTGAATTATATACGAGTATTCGTCAAGATCAGAACGAATAGTTTGACAGAAATTGGGCGCCGAGTATAAGGAAGTCATTATACGTGAGAACTATATTTGAAATAATCTCAGCGATCGAAATTTGTAGTTATGGTATTGTAGTGAACAAGAACATGAGTGGGTACAACCGAATATAGTTAACACAAAATTACAGAGCATCTCATTAAAATCTGAGAAGTATATAGTGAATAGTGAATTTGCACAATACTGCAGGAGGTCGGTCGCGTCCCGGATAGCCCAGTGGTAACGCATCTGACTGTGAAGCTAGGTGGCACGGGATCGAGTCTGTCAGGGGTACCAGTTCCCGCAAGATTACAGACACACCTTGCTGACGAGTACTAAATAGCACAAAAGCTAAGTTCAGGGTTTCCTATCAACTACCTCCAACCACCAAAAAATACTTTTCCTGGATTTTTCAAGGACTTGGATTTCAAATGGTTGGTCATAGGTATTATCTCTTTTTCTCCAGTCGACGTTTCATCACTTATATAACAACTGTTAACCTGATTACATAAATCTGCACTAAATAAACAATCAGATCTATTATTTCACTTCACAAATATTAAATTATAATTAACTTATAGAACTAAACTATTAGATCGAAAGAAATATAGAGTCAATTGCATTAGAGCTTCTTTGTAAGAACTTGGTTATTGAGAATTTTGTAACCATAATACTAAATTTAAAATAGATTTCAATTGTTGGAAGAAGAGTGATTTAAACTTACGTTTTAAACAAAGTTCAATTGTCAATACTCATAATCTGGAAATGAAGTTTATGCAAGTGATTGAACCTACAACTACTTTGTTTAACCATAGTATTAGAATATATGATATAGTTTTACTGTAATATTCTAGATACATGTGTAGTGAACGAGAACCCAGGTGGAGTAAATCAATTTATTGTTTAATACAAAGGTACAGAATACCTTCATAAAGTACGAAAACCATATAGTAAATACTTCATTTTCATATGTTTCATCAATTGTCTCTTACGAACTTCATTGCTCTTAGTCTCTGTTTATATTCCTATACTCTTTAATTCGATCTTTTAAACCTTTTGCTTCCAGGCTTTCCATATCTGATTGTTTTTACATACGACTTATATCCGTCGACATAAGTAACAATTACCCACCTCAGACAATAGATGATCACGCAATTTCGTGGATTGTTTGAAGTTAGATATTAACATCGTTAGATGTTGGATCACTAGTCTAGAGGTTAAGTGTCCACTCACGAGATCGAACATCCTTGATTCGAATACCGCGTGTGGGATATACATCAATCTTTTATTGTCTGCATTTTACTTGATAAAATGTTATATTCAATAATTTTCAATACCCTAGTTACAAATAAATTAGCATAAATATTGCATAACCATAAAAAAATAAATAAACAAATGTGAAGATGTCACATAAGAGTTTATCAAATCAACTTGTCAGAGAAATGCCTATTATTTTTTATTTTTTTTACAATCAACAGGTGTAAATATACATTGATTGACGGTTTGTTACAAAGATGGGGGTGGAGAGGGTAAAAGCACTTCAATACCTTTTTTTTTTCAAAGGAAAGTAACTGTTTCCTAGACTATGGTACAATATAGTGACTTAGATAATTTGTTAAAATAATTGAAAATTCTATGCAACAAATGACTAAAGTATGTACAATACGTTTATCATATTTGGTTGAAGTTAAATTTTTCTAAAAAAAAGAAAACCTTAATCATACGACCAGTCAATGTAGTTTATAACACGAATGTGTATCCAGTCACATTATCTCGTCTGCCGTTGACTATGAGTATTGGATAAGTTTCTACTAGAAAGTCTTCATATAATGATATGGATCAGATCAATGATTAATGAATTCATGAAATGATACCAATCCGTCGTTGCTTTGTGCAGCCAATGTTACCTACACCATAATTGGAACACAAAGCTAAGAAGATAGCGGAGAGACTCTAATTTATGGACGACCTTTGAACGAATCTGAAATAACCTTGAGAAATATTAGCCAATCAGTAAACAGTAAGTATAGAGTAAAAATATATGATAAATAACCAAGGAAATAACGAGGATACACTTCTTATACATGGTTCGAAAACTTGTCAAGGTTAGAAAGAGGTTCAGAGGTTCTAAAATCATAATGCATGCAGTAGAAGAAATCATCCATACGGCTACAGAATAGTCGGTCTCTGGAACCATGATTAAGTCTCAAAAAATTGTTTCAGCTTCGACCACATAGCTTCAATATTGTTTGTGTGCACTCCGGTTGTTTAGTGCACAAAATATCACTTGTGGATAACCACATGATGCACATAACCAAGCCTATGTAGGAGTGTGTACGCTCTCAAAACATCCGTATATATTGTAGTACTTAGCTGCAGCCAGTGTGACTGGTGCTTTTATTATCCAGTTCGCGATAATTGTCGTGATTCGCCTTAATTAGGAATTATATATAGGGTTTTCATCACGAACTGACATCAGCTATAATGCCAGAAATTTATTTAGCCAAATGGATGAAAGTCTTTCGTGTTAAAATTCGAGACCTATTATCTTATACCTGATTGATTCGTCCATAAATTATAGTCTCGCCGTTTTATTTGTTATAGCCACTCAATTATCACGTTTTGTACAAAATTCCCTGTGAACCGATCGTACGTTAGCATTAAGCACTGAAGTTGGCGCCTTAACCTTGAAATCTCTAAAACGCCTTTGATTGGCTCGTCCATTAAGTAGAGTCTCGCCGAACTTTTAAACTCTGATTTTCAAGATATTTGCCCTAGTGTCTCCTTAATATTCGACTTTTCCTAAAAACCAGTTTTTATTTATTGTAGGAAATTTCTAAAGTTAACTCTTTGGTTACAGGTTAATATCTATTAGACTTGGTAAATATCTATATAATGATAATTATCTATCAGAGTTTCTCTACTTCGTTGTAATTATTACTGCTTTTTGAACCAATTTCTTTTATTGTTCTTCTGTGTTCTTTCAACATTCTATCAAATCACATAAAATTTCATAAGTGTATACAAAAGATAAATTCTTCTGAACAGTCATAATGTAACGGAAATAATTTCTATGCAACTTGTTTTCTGGACTTCGTTTCCGTACTTGAAATGCAGTGGGAAAAAAAATGTCTATCCTTTTATTTTAAAGAGTTTTAAAGTGGCTTATTGCTAGTTATCAACAAATTAAAAAAATTGTGTGATAGTCGAAATACATATAAGATTCCTATGATTTTAAGTTAATGATATGTCGAGGGTATATTTAAACAACTAAGTGATTGAATTCACGCTTGCGATAGTTATAAACTAATGATATGTACTATCAAACTCTGATTATACAGTAGCGTTTACATAATACTTACTAATTTACGTCTTTTACTTTTCTTGGAGGTGTATAGACCACCCATCAGGATTTTCCATCAAATTCTGTCCTGGGAAATCCTTTCTAGTTTTTTCCATTTGTTACCTATTCCCAATGAAATATGTTCCTCGGTATTCCACTTTTCCTTTTGCCTTCAGGATTTCAAGTTAGCGCTTGCTTCGTTTTACAGATTGATGATTTATGTAATGTACATTCTATTTACCTCTAACGTCTTTACCTAATTTCCTCTTCAGCTGAATGTTGGTTTGTTCTCTCTCACGGAAGGTTGTTGCTGATTGTATCCGACCAATGGATATTGAGTATCTTGTGTAGACAATTGTTTATAGATGCATGAACTTACACTTTTAAGTAAAAATGTTCTAAGAGTGATCACTACGTTTGAAAAATACAGAAACACGTCCTTGATGTTATTGCATTTGTGCTGAATCCCTATTCCCAGTAAGAAATAAAGTCAATATTTCATTGTTTGGTTTATCTGCTTATCTTTCAGAAAATATTAAATAAGAAATAATATGAACAGTGCATAAAACTTGTTTGATTAATGCATAAATACTTCAAATGGTACAGCTAATCAGTTCCAAACTCATCATCATCATGCATTGCCAATCCTTGCGGATGCAGATGTGAAGGCGAGGATTTACAAAGTAGGAGAAGCATTCCTACAGTTCATGAACATATGGACCTCAAAACAACTGTCGACCAATATCAAACTCAGGATTGTTATAACTTGTGGTTTTGTACTCTTGGTTCATTGTTTTTCACCCTGTTGCCAATTGTTATAACACTTGATTTTACTTCGTCTAATGTTATAACAATTGGGTTTACACGTTTACATGTACGGCACATTAATTTACCTTAGACCAATATCTACACTAGACTCCCTCTCAGTGTCTATTCTACAGGACGTCAACACAAATCAGATCAAGAACACGTGATTAGCCTGATCACAATGTGATGTATTTCCACACCAAAACCCGACACAATCCAACAACAATGAACAATCAATAATAAGTGAGTAACAATATTAATATGGATAGGAAAATATATAACTCATCTGATACCTGTCAGACTATCTACATTTCTGACTAAGCAGACAACCAATCATTATCATTCTCGCTCATACATCAAGAATCTTCAACATGAACGTCAAAAAAGTTCCGTTATGTGAATCTGAATAGCAGAGAACTATCACAATGGTCATCAAAAAGGTACAAACACTTATGAACAATTTTCTACACAAGATATTGAATGTCCGCTGAACGGATACCATCAGCAACAGCCTACTGTGGGAGAGAATAAACCACTATCCATCTGAAGAGGAGATTAAAAAAAGACGTAGGAAATGGATAGGAATTACATTGTTGAAATCATCAAACTACATCCTGAGACAAGTGCTAACTTAGAATTCTTATGCAAAACGGAAAAGAGGAAAGTCGATGAACACACTTCATCAAGATTTGGAAGCAGGCATAAAAAGGATGAGTAGCAACTGAGAAAGACTGTTCAGGACAGAGTTGTATGGAGAATGCTAGTGGTCTCAATTCAGACTACCATATTTTGATTCCCTGAATAAAAGTAAATTTATTTTAAAACTCTTTGGTTTTATTATTTATCATGTTAAAGATAATAATTAGGTATAATCAATTGTTTAACATTCTATAGTGATCCATTTGAAAAGTGAGAATATTGAAATGGTGTTTGTCGATTAGGCTACTCAGTATATCATTAACATAATTCAAGAAACTATAATTTATAGCTGGATTTAAAAGTTATATATGAAACAGTCCTACAGATTGAAAGTATCGTCAACACATTGGTCGTTTCCATGATAAAGTCATGATCAGTTAAATTACAATCGATGAGATTTAATATCTTTCACATGCTTAAGCTGCAATGTCAGTTAAACTATTCGTTTAACGTTTGATTAAATGTTCATAGCTATTCTTATCCATAGTTCATTTTTGAAAAACAATTTTTTCACAAATTTCATGTTAGTTGTTTTATTGTTGATTGTTCAATTGTTTAAATACTGCGAGGGACTGCTAGCTCAAACAAACTTTTCACAGTAGCTCTAACTGTATATACCAACTTACATGTACGTGCTTAAGCATATACATTGAAAGAACCAAGAGAAGAGTACATGTTCGTATTTTTGACCATGTTCCAAAGAAATTGACACTGTGAGAAACAAGGGCTCTCAACAATGCCATAGATCGGCATTTGCTTGACACCGGACATCCCATTGACATTCTTCATGCTTTTAAAATTATTAGCAGACAAAGAAATACTGTTTCTCTCCGTTTCCCTGGAGCTATCGCGATAAAAAGAACTCAAACCGGATCTATGTATTCAACTAGAGACAGTAATAAACCTAATAATACCCTAGTAATTCAAATTGTTTTTGGTCATTAGTTTTATTTTGTTGATGTTTAGTTTGTGTTATATTTCTCTTCCATTACCGAGTTCTTAAACTACCCCATCACTCATACATTTCCACTGGCTTGATTCTCTTAATTTATGTGAGCTTTTCAAATTCTATTCAATGATTACGTAACCCATCTTATCAGTTTGCTTTTATAATTCCACGGATCTTATGTCAACCTTTCATTATCACACAGCTTATCTTATATGTCTCTGAATTCCACTCAACTATTGCATCACCCACCCTTAATGTTTCCTTGATTCCAACACCAAATAACCTCTGATCTGTTCTTACACACATATATATAGAGTTATTATTGATAACCTTGGTCATTCCAGTTGTTTACATTCACTTATGTTAATTGTTTCATACTATTTCTTACCTGAATGTAAAATTCTAATACATATTTGGTTGTGAGCAGCTGATGAGAAACCAAGAAATATAATGAATTCATATTATTCTGCATCAATGTTTGTTCTAGTTTTATTAAATTCACAAAGGGAACTAATTGTTGAGATCATGAGTCAATTTAAGTTGGACCGCCATGGAAAACCTGGAAGCACTGGACGGCCGTCTCGTCCTATTGTAGGACTCCTCAGCAGTGCCCATCCACGAAACCCACCCCGCGGGATTTGAACGCAGGACACATCAGTCTCGCGCACGGGCGCTTAACCACTAGGCTGACAGGCCCTAAGTTCGAATCCCGCGAGGCGGGTTCCGTGGATACCCACTATTGGGGAGCCCCATAATAGGACGGGACGACCGTCCAGTGCTCCCACGTTTTCCATGGTGGTCTAGCTTCAATTGACTCATGATTTCAATCAGTGAAATTTCTAAATTCTCCACAAAACCCCTTTTGACATTATTTATTAGTTATGGGACTATGATATTTGATTGGTAACGGTTTGTTTTAAAATAAAGAATTTAATTTCATCACTGGAAAGTTTTACACTATATTAAGTTCCTTACTAAATGATAAAAAACAGTCAGGAAGAAGTGTGGACCTATATATTATTCTACATGGTGCTTCTCAGAAGGCATTGTTTACAAATCTTGAATGAGTTGATGCTTCCTATAAGATACGAGTTTATGCTATAGAGGCTCTATCATGACTTGTCTTTTAAAAGAAAGAAAGGATTTTGTGCTACATTGTAATATTATATTGTAGTTAATATCAATTCGGTTCACAATTTCAATGATTGATTGAATTTAAACATTACCACGGTTGGATGTCAGATTAGTAGACCAAAGGTTGACCATTCGCATACGAAACAGAAAGTCCTGGGTTCAATTCCTAAGTGTGAGGTTGTGGATGCGCACCGCTGAGGAGTCCTGTACTAGGACGAAACAAATATTCAGTGCTTTCAGGTTTGCAATGGTAGTCTAACATTGATCGGTTCATGTTATACCTAGAGCTTATATTCATGATATACCGCGTATACTTGAGCACTCCAACACTCCCAATTCGCAAATGAGAAGATAGAAAACAAGTGAAAGGAATGTTATTCCAAACAGTATCAATTATAGTACAAAACTGTCAGTTATTTATAGTTATCAGTAAGAAAAAAATCATCATTATAGTCCTCCAATCCGCATATAGGAGGTTATTAGCATTTGTACAATAGGAAAGCTAAATGTAAGGATTCTGGAATATTCTTTCAAAAGATGATTGAATGGAATATCTTCAGCTCTTTCTGATCTTCTTAAAGCTTCCTTGAGTTCAGCCGTGGATCGTCTTCACACCTCCCCTCTTTAAAATCTGTTATGTAAGACTTTTTTTCTCGGGTCCACCAGAAACTTGGTTACCGTAGTTCATGATTTTAATGAGACTTGACAATCTTCACAAAGTTATACTTGTATATCTAGACTCCTAGGTAACTAACTTCCTATAAACGTTTTACTTTAAATGAATCAAGTTTTATATTGATTATAACTAGAAGTTCCTTCAATAATTATGTCCATTTCTGGTGTTTATTTAATAAAATTTCTGTCAAATTATTAAATGATTGTTAAGGTTGAATAATTACAAATAGTTTGTTTAAATAAAATCTACAATTAATATATTTGTTTATCAATTTATGATTCAATTAAGTGAGAATAGTAGTTTATTTAAACAAAGTAATTGTTCAATGATCAATCAACAATTATTATTACTATTTTTTGAAATAAGATTTAAACTACTTATAAGAGGTGAATATAATCATGCGAGACAAGATCGTGAATGTACACTGCTAAAAAGTTTCATATTAGAACGAAACGGCTGTCCACGGCTTTCCATGGTGTTCTAGCTATTTTCAGTATAGGGGTTGTGGAGATTACTAAGTTTTTTATTGAGATTATGAACCGATTGATGTTAGACCACCGTTGGAAAACAGTGGTACAGTAGGCTAAGCGTTCGCGCGCGACACTAAAGGCTCTGGGTTTGAATCCGGAGAGTGGGCGAGTGGATGCGTACCGCTGAGGAGTCCCACAATGGAACGAAACGGTCACCCAGTGCTTCCAGGTTTCCAACAGTGGTCTAACATCAATCAGTTCATGATCTCAATTACAAAATATTAAACTATTTATTCAGCTAGAATATTTCTATAACTTGTAGAGATGAACAGATTTCCGAAATATTTATTGAACAGAGTAATATTAGTTCTTCTAAACAATAGAGATCAACTATTCATTCATTTCATATCTCAATATATATATATATATATATATATATATATATATATATATATATTAATATCTCATTCAATATTCGAATTAGCCACCCAAAACAACAAATATTTATTTTAAACAAATCTATTATATCGTAACAAACACCTTTGACAAACATGAACATGTAAAATAAATAAGAAGATGGATCTTGATTTTCGATAGAATTTGTCAAAAAAACTTCTGAAAAGCTTTAATAAACATACTTTTATGATATGCGATTTGTAATCTAATTACTTATCAATAACTATATTACTTGATGAGATGAAATTAACATATTGAATAGAACTAATGTAACAGCTATGATAATAATAAAAACTGAACACTTGGAATATGGTTTGAAATGATAGAATGGAGAGGTATGTATGAAGGAATAGTAGAGCTCAAGGTCTAGAAAAAGATAAAGGATGTACGCACTTGAACTATTATGACCGATTCTTGGTAAGATTGTGGTGTATGCTACTTATATCAATATAAGTAGTATAAAACACCAAATGGAATGACTGGCAGCAGAAAGTTAAAAAGATTAAATCGAAGAGGATGGGAATAGAGAATGACAATGAAAGAACAATGGAGTTTTTGACAAGTGATGAAAAACTTACAAATGAATTGTTGAACATATAGTTTACACATTTTATGGAAGAACTCTATAACTTCGTATTCAAATGAGTTGTTGTCACCTGAGTTCCGGTTTACAACAATATCACAGAACACAATAGTCGCGCGAATCCCAACAAGGTAGTATGAACTTATCAAAATGTTCCAGAACAAGTGTTAATGACTTGATGAACTCATTCTGTTTTGGTTTGAGCTCTCCTGAATTGCTCCTAACCTACTTTTACCCGTCAACATCCTCTGATGAAAAACATGATACATGCCTTAACCACTAATATGAATATATTATTCAAGTACAGACTAGCAAGATAACTCTCTATGAAGAGAGCAGTGGTTGAATAATTAAAACAACCGACTTTCAACGATTTGGTCTTAGCTATGCATACATCAAATGTGTAGTATTACTATCACTTGAAAACACTGTTACTGCAAACTAAAAACATAGATCTACTCTTAGTAAACAAGATAAACTTAATATGTTCTCTTTTGTGACTTAAAAAAAATTAATTGAGAAACTATATTATTCTACATGTGCCAATTTTCATAATTGAGGTCATTTCTCAAGTTTCATGAGAAAACCTTCGGAAAAAATTCATCGAATAAAACAATGTTTTCTCATACAATCAATATATAATTATTGAATTCAATTAAAATTACATCTATATAGTAAGGAATTTATCTAATTGATTTACATTGTTTATTTATTTGAACACAAAATTATTGGTACGAGAGTGCACCAAATATATGTGCGCCACACAAACAGTTCATCATTTGTGTGTGGGCTGCGATACTGACCGGGTGCCCAAACCGAAGCAGGTGGATATCTTAGGGGGCCACACGCCGAGCCTTTGACCTAAAGGTCTAACCCACAAGGCAGTGGAGCATCGTAAGGAGATGCAGTCCCATGGTAGCCAGTGACCGAAAATTGGTTCATATGCCATTTGTTCCCGCAGGATACTGGAGCCCATGTGCACCATTGATTTGGTTTGGGATCCGGTTAGAGCGTCGGACATTCGCTTTTCGTAAACAACACCCCCGCCACGAGAAGGCAGTGACTAGGACTTCCCTGGCGGAGGCTGTAAACGCGTGGCCATGTGAGAGTATTTCTAGAGGGAGGGCGAACCCTCCCCCGCTCTCGGCCATACCAGGGCATTTGGGGCACATTGTTTACAACATGAAGACAATTAAGTAAAAGTAGAAATAAGATAGTAATATCAAAAGGGGGTTTTGTGGAGATTGTAATAATTTTAATAGTTGAGATCATGAGTCAATTAAAGCTAGTGACTGGCTTCCAGATGTATATCCTGGAGTTCTAGTGAGAAACAATGACCAGTAGAGTTCAACCAGGTCTGTTGTGAGAAATCAACTCACTGAAGACAATGGTGTACGGTGGCGCAACTTCGTGGACTAGTTGAAGTTAAACATTAACAACGTTGGATGCCGGATCAGCGGTCTAGTTGGTTAAGCGCCTGGGTTGGAATCTCGCGGAGTGTGGGATCATGGATGCGCACTGCTGAGGAGTCCCACAATAGGATGAAACGGTCATCCAATGCTTCCAGGTTTCCGATGGTGATCTAGCTTCAATTGACTCACAATTTCAACCAGTGAAATCTCCACAAAACCCATTCTGATATTTAATTCAACCCCACGAATTGTGAAGAAGAAACATAATGCCTACAGTTGTTTTCTTTTTTCATTCCTTCATGTTAATTTCAATACATATCACAGTCTTACATTTTTCAAAAAAAAAAATTCTAATCATAATAAACGATAATCATGATTTCATACAATAGTTGAACAAGTCTTTTTGATCTTGTCACTGAGTCAATTCAACAAAAGAACAAGAAAACAAACAAAAAAAGAAGACGAGAAGAAGGAATTAGTTCTTATAAAATAGTAACCAATAAGAAAGTACAAATTCTTGAAAATAGTTCCAGTTTAAGTTAGAAAACAAAATATTATTAAAATTGGAATAAAATTCGGTATAAAAAAAGAATGAATGATTAAAGGAGGTGGAGAGAGAAAAACAAACAAGAAAGAAGAAAAAAAGGAGGAAAATGAATCAATGAATGAACGTACGATCCAACTTGACAGTAATGTGCATATATATATATATATATATATATATATATATATATATATATATACCAAAATGATACATTTATTCATTAATAAAACAGCATAGCTAACCAGGTCACTGTGTGTGTGTGTATGAAACGACAATACAATTCCCGTTTTCGGTTCTACTTAATTAACTGTTTTATTAATTTTTACCAATTCAACTTTCCATTCCAATGACCAAGTATCATAATCATTATCCTAAAAATGAGAGAGTCAAATTTCAATGTTGGGGAAAAAAAGAAGATAAAAGAACAGATTTATATGAGTTGTATGGTTAGTTACAAAATGAAAAATGAATTTTTAAAAAAATATATATATACGTCTAATCCTTCAACACTTAGTTATATAATATACCCTTGTGGGTTAGGGTAATTTTGCATTGGTTTTCAGGAGAACCACCAGACACCATCCAGACTTTCACGTGACGACCCCAACAGTACAGCTCAATCCTGTTTAATAGGAGAGCCAGACACTGCCCAGGCTTAAATTTTATAACCTGAGCAGTACAGCTCAATTCCGCTTCATATGAGAACCAGACAACGTATAGGCTTTAACGCTACAATCTGAATAGTATAGCTCAAACCTGTGGCGCAACCGCACAGGTACCAAGCCGCCTGGTGGACCAATCCTTCAACACTTACTATACAAATTTAGATGATGAAATCAATGAAGTAATTTATTGATCAAATATTCTGCTTTGAGCCAACATATGATACGTAAGGAGTAATAATACTCAGTAATCAGTTGCTCAAATCGAAGGGGAATTCAAGTTCGCGAAACAGCGGTTCAAGGTCGAATGCCTTAACCAACGAACTAATGATCCACAATGTACAGATTTACAATAATTAAGCGTAACGCTTGAGAATTTTAAATCTAAGATATAAGGTATGATAGATCATTTCGTTTTCGTTTGAAACCACCGTTTCCTGGTTAACCATTGTATAGTATATTGATACATCAAAATCTCATAGCTAATATTCTCCGACTTTATGGTGATAAGCATTTTTGAGTTGGGTACATTCAGATTTGAACTAGAAATTGAAATTTATTTACTCAGTCCAGCGACATGTTGTTGTGTTTTGTCTTGAGGTAGCTAATACACCCAAGGATATAAGGTCAAAACGAGATCACGTCCGAAAGATAAGGCAATCAGTGGAGCGATGTAGATTAGTTTCAAGCACTGGTTGAAATTTAAAACATTCACTATATTATAAATGAAAAGCGATTTCGCAGCAACTTCCGACATACATTTCTGTGAACCTGACACGTAAACTAAACTTAAACTCTACAGTAACTCAAAGGAGAGAAATTTAGACAGAACTGTGATCACTTATGAGAAAACGCCACATGCGCAACCTAGTTACATCCACTACTACGTGAAATGGCGACAAAGAGAACTCGTGATCTTCTTCGCTTTCCCCCAATCAAATAATATAATTCATTATCATGAGAACTATTCTCTTTCAATAAAGCGATTTCTCCTATTTCAAATATAGACTAACGTCTATAGCTAAAACTGATCTTAGGCAACCAATGGGAACCAGGAATTAGTAGACAACTATCTCGTCTTAGCAAGAGACTCCTCAGCAATGGGCATTCACAAAAACAGAAGGAATCAGAAAGAACCAGGACCTTCAGATCTCGTGACGAGAACCTAAACTGGGTTTCATCCCCGGTTGTGTCGTGGCTGTTTACTGCTCATACCAAAATGAAACACTTATCCAGTGCTTCCAGATTTAAATGGTTATCTAAGGTCAGTTTGTGATGTGATATAAGAAGCATAATCAAAATCAGAAGTGAATACAAGAAAAGATAAAAACCTACTTATATTTACAAACATTCATCTAAGAAATAAAAATATTGATACACTTAATAAATGTACCTTTTGCCGAAATAGTTGGGCTTGCTGCCAAGCCACAGAAGATGACTTTCCAGTAGATTCATCATCATTCCATAGACGAGCTTTTAAAGTCAGAAAATCAGATCCAATCATAGATTCCGAATTGAATAATGAAGCAGAACCTGGTTGAAGACACAAACATAAGTTAGGCACAGATTGTTGAATTTTATTTTCCTCTTGGCCACTATTACTACTATTTACTGGATAGTCACCGGAACAAAGTACAAAACGAGCATGACAATCAGTTGAATGACACACCATATTTGTAAATATAGAAACCTGATGAAAAAGAGGAACAGTTTAAAATACAGAAATATATTGCCATTAAGTTACAAATAGTAGTATTAGTAGTAATACTAGTTATTACACTAAAAACAGAATAGCCCTAAGCCAGTCCTACAACAGCTTTTGTCTAATTCAGTCCTCCAACAACTGAGTAGACAAGGGAAACCCATATAAATTCATTACAACTGTTGAAGAGCACGGGACGATGTGAGTATTTTATAGAAATATCGAGTTGTTCCTGACAACCAGCAACTAATAATGCATGTTTCAGGTAACCGGATTAAGACCTAACGATAATAAATTGATGGTTTTAATAATTCGATTTTTGGATTATTCTGGTTAAATGTTTGTGGAATTTGGGCGTTTCTCAGTAGTTCTGTACTCCAATTATACATTGAATAATCATCAAACAGCATAAGCGTGATTCTAAACAATTCAACGAAGATCACTGCAATTTTCAGGGGAATTAATTATCCATTAAATAATAATAATAATAATAATAATAATAATAATAATAAACATTAATTTTAACAAGTCTAACTCATGTGACAAACAGTCTAACAGAATGACAATTTGTTGACAAGAAAATATTTTAAAATTAAACTCAACAGTACTAGATTTGATTAGCTGAAACAGAATCATGTAATTACCTTCGAGACATACTGCGAATATCAGTGAGAGCTAAATGTTGTCATCTGAGAGGTCAAACCACAGTAGGTGGGAGAAGGGTTTGAACCTCAGACTTATTGGGTGAAAGTCGAACACGATAACCACTGATTTAGCGCTCTACACTCAATAGTACACTATATAGATAATTCAAAACGTAGCCTTAAACCAAAGAATACCATCGGTAAACTTAATATAAGTATTATTGAATATACCAAAAATAATAATGCGTCCATCATACCGAGCTCACCAAACAGAGCATCCTAAATTTTACACGACACATTAAAACGTGTAGTCAATAATAAAGTTTAGATGCTTTTCACCACTGACTGAAAGTTAAGATACTGATAAAAAGCAGGGAGCATTGAACAAACAGTTATTCTAGTAGAAATTTCTTCAGCAGTATGTATAGATAATTTCATTAAAGATAGGACTCACAACCTCCCCCGTCTTGTCTCGAGCTGATCGCCAAATTAGCCCCCTAGTTAGGTACTAACCTATCTCTATTTATTTACCCATAAACATGGACAAACAGCTTTAATTTTATACCTTAGTATTAGAGGCTACATTCAAAATAAATGTAGAAAATATTGAAAATTTTTTTAACCCATAGTTTTCATTGAAAATCGTTCGTTGCTCTGAAAAGAGATAACTAGACCATAAAAGTGATGAACAGATAGGCGCCCATACACACATACGCACTTACGAAAGCAGTTATCAAAAGTTTAAAACCTACACATAGTTATTATTTATTATTGCTTACTTTTCCAACACGATAATTAGTATTTCTTAAATCAAGAATCCAGATAATTATTCCATCTTCTGATGGTTTACTATCCTCTTCACGAGCTAAATAAACCATGTGCCAATCAAGTTCTACCTGTAAATATACAAAAGAACAAATAAATAAATCTATGCAAACAATTAGTCAATATTTCAACATTCTTCATAAACACTGGAACCGTTTTGGTAGTCTTTTACTCTCTGAACTAGATAGTTTCATTGCTGTTAAGGACAATCCCATCATTATGTAGAAGTGAGTCTTCCAATTATTTCAGAAGCATGTTCTATTTATCTATTTATTTGAACACATAAATATTGGTACAAAGGGGCACTAAATACATATGCACCACACAATAACAATGAAGTTGTGAGGAGATAGAGAATGTAAAGCGCGTATAAGAAAATAGAGAACAGCAAAGAACATAAATTAGTGTATGCGAATGATATAATAATAATGGGGGAGGCAGTTCAGTTAGCTAAAGCACAATCAGAAAGAATTCTCCCAATTTTATGAAGTAGAAGAAAGTTACGGCAGGATCGCTACTGGCTTCTATTCTGAGCCATATATGATAACGTCTCAAGCCACTTGTGTTGCACCATCTCTAGGACCAAACTTTAACCGATCCATGATCTTGAGAAACCCTTCATTCATTGCCTGAAGTGGACAACTGTCGCCAAGCGACACGGATTGGACTCCACTAGTCACAGCTTCTCACCAAACTCCAGGAAATCTATCTTGAATCCAGTCAATAGTGAGCACATGATTATGATCATAATGGGAGTCTGTAGAGATTGTAGTAATTTTAGTAGTTGGATTGATGAGTCGATTTAAGCTAGACCATCATTGAAAACCTGGAAGCGGGATCATGGATGAGTACTGCTAAGGAGTCCCATATTAGAACGAAACGACCCTCTAGTGCTTCCAGGTTCCCAATGGTGGTCTAGCTTAGATCGACTCATCAATTCAACTACTAAAATTACTGCAATCTCCACAAATCCCCATTCTGATTATTTAGCTTTGTGAACAAGCAACAGTCGATCAACCAATGTCTAAATAGAATACTAACATCATTTTAACATCCACTCCCCTACCAAAAAGTTATATTGAATGAGGAAACTAAGCAGATATATAGGAATTAACCAACCTTCCGAAAAATATTTCTCCATTGATAGACCACAGACTGCCATCCATATAAACCGGTTTTCCGAGCATTTTCAATCAATTTGGTTGACTCTTGATTATTCGCTTTTGGTGAATTTGTAGAACATTGAAACTTTAATACAATATCAGTATCCGTCTTTGCATTATTATTATTATCATTATTATTATTACTAACATTAGAATAATAAGGACGCTGGTAAATATTTAAAGCTGAATTATAACGTAAGTGAAATATTCCACTTTGAAGTTCCGAATTAGACGGGGTGATAATACACTTTGATCTGGGTTTTTTTAATAAAAAAAAATGTTGATTGAGACACATACACATTATAATTAAGTGGAATAAAAAGACACATTGAAAGAAAAGAGCATTAACAAGTGTACAATATGTGAATAATGATAGTAACGATAGTAGTAGTGGTAGTAATTTTAATGAAACTGCCATGGTCTTTAAAATTTGTGAAACGAATACTCACTTTGATCTGAATACAATGAATACAACAAACCTAGACACAATCAATCCTAAAAACCGAATTTTGATACAAAGACTTATTAAGAGAGAATGGATTTCGTGTGGTAATTCCTGAAGTTCTAGTTAGAAGATGTGATCAATGGAGTCCAAGCATGTCAAGTGTAAGACAGCGCTTCATTAATGGCAAAGGAGATTGACTAATATTGCGAATTGATTGAATTTAGATATGTGGTTTAAAGTCTAAGTGATAGTTGAGTGAAACATAAATGTTATAGTTTAGATCCATAGTGGAGTTATGAATGACCACTGACCACTAGTCCTATATTAAGATGTAACAACTGTCGAGTGCATCACAGTTTTAAATAGCTACATAATTATGACAAACGAAAGAAACCAATCTGTTACAAATAAATCTACATTCTCCATGACAGAATAACAAAGAGCAGCACATGAGAAGAGTAACAGATTAGTAAGAATATAAGATCTTCAGTCGTGGTAAAAATAATAGACACCTAATGTGGGGAATTCCGACAAATGGAAGCAGAAACGCAGATGTACAAAAAGAACACTAACAAAGCACCATATAAGAATGTGGTTTTGTGAGGGATTTAAACCTTCTCAACACAATATACAAGAAATCCGTCCATCACAGGTATCATTTCTTCTGCTTAGTATAAATTGATTGTAGAGTACAGGTTTGTGTACAAGATTTTGAGCCATACTTTGTTTACAGGATAATCAAATAGTTTCAATTGAATTAAACGATGTGGGACAGGATTTAAATAAGCAATTCACGAGATTAAACCCTAGATCTTTAATCGACAAATCTTAAATGCAATAGTGAAGCCATAATCTATAGTATACCTAAATCAGCTACAATAATTTAAGTATGAAAATATATCTTCTCATATTCTCTTAATGAGTAAAACAACTTGATAGTTTAGCGAACTCATGTACTGTGAGAAATATATAAACAACCTTTGAAGGTAGAAATGAATTAATAAGTATAGTTGGAATCAACTTCATCCAGGTTACCAACTCGGTTTGGTCCATTATGTCGGGAAATGCAATAGTTTCCCAAAAAATTAAATCACAATCAGCAACAAAAAAATAATTTTTAATAATCACTATTTCGAATGCTGAAATCGCGTATGTACCCATAGGTCAAACGGCATGGAACTTCGATGTTGAATAATTGGTTCTCAAACACATCATATATATATATATATATATATATATATATATATATATGCCTAAGCATTCCCACCATAACATCATTGGATGAGACAGGTAATAAACTTCCTCTATTCTTTCCTCCTAAATGCCCTGATACGGCCAAGAGTAGGAAGAGCCAGCTCTCCCTCCTGAAATGTTCCCACATGACCACGCGTACACAGCGACTTCCAGAAGTCCTACTCACTGCCTTCTCGCACAACGGTTGTTGTTTACAAAACCAGGTTGGTGGACATGGGGAGTCCACCTAGGGGAGTTGGAAAACCCTGACTCCAAACCAATGGTGGACATGGGCTACAGTATCCTGAAGGAACAAATGGCGTATGAACCAATGGTTGGTCACCGGCTACCATGGGACTGCATCTCCTTACGTTGCTCCACTGCTTTGTGGATTAGACCTTCAGGTCAAAAGCCCGGGGTGTGACCCCTAAGAAAACCACCTGTTTCGTTTTGGGCACCCGGGCAGTATTCCAGCCCTCATACAAACCGAGTGATTTGTGTGGCGCATATGTATTTGGTGCCTCATTGTACCAATGTTTATGTGTTTTAATAAATAACAATAAATAATAAGTCTTTTAGGACTAGGTCAAAAGTTATTGTGGATATAGTACAGTTGAAGAGTAGTGCTCTACATCCATTCAATACGTAGCTAAAGTCGGAGAACATTATCCGTTAGTTGAATTACAACACATGACTACTAATCGAATTCCAACATCCTTTCTAGTCACTTAGTATATTAAAAAGTAGAACTTGGAAATAGGAGTAAGATAAAATTCTACATTATTTCCTTGAATAAATACGTTATAATGTAATTTCGTCAGAATTGCAACTTCCTAATAAAATATGGAAACATATACTCGGGCGCTTGAGCCGTGTTTTCCATAAGGCTGAGGTTAGATGAAGGTTAGCTACTTTGCTACTAAAACACCGTTCTATGCTATCATATAAACGATAATTAAGCATTAGTTTGTAACACAAAATATATTGTCGAGGCAAACAAAAAAGAGGTAGACCAAGAAATACACTGCGCTGAGAATCATTGGCATCGAAATAATGAATAACACATGGGAGAAGATAGCCTAAAACAAAGTTAGCTAGAGATCTCTGGTTAGCCTACGCTTGTTAACAAAAGATCTATGCAACGGTTTTAAAAGTTTAACTAGATTTAAGACAATAAATAACAGTGATGAGTAGGCAGATATGGATGATGACTAGCAGTGGAATCCAGGTCGCGCGTCTCATTCTGTTTGGAACTCTTCAGTCGGACGTACCTGCATCCTGGAGTTGATTTTCACTTCAGGAATCAAACCCAGTACCGTATGCTTCAAACGCCACCACATTATCGACTCAGCTACTGAGCCCAGATAGCCAGTGGCTTGAGTAATCGGGTGGTGTTTAATTCATATGTACTGGTTGTTTGGATCTGCGAGTGCCGGAGTGAACATCAACTCTGGGATGCAGGCACGTCCAGCAGACGAAACCCAAATAGGACGAAACGCTCGTCCTGTATTAAACTACTAGCCATTATCCAACTCTGGTGATAATGCTTGCGACTTGTTGGCAGTATCAAAGTGATCCCCACAGGATGCCCATACGCTAAAAAGAAACTGATCGATTTCAGTCCTAAACATCAATCGGAAGATTCAAGGAACTAATACAAATGAATGATGATTAAAGCATATTCAAGTCATTCCATAAACACTATGAAGAAATGGAAAAAGTGTTCATTCTGTCAAATGAACTGTTGTAATTATTCAATAGTAACCTTTTACATACATGACCTTGAAAGATATCCCCGTACCTAATTTTCAAAGACATACACAGACATCACATTATTACTGGAACCACAGTAATAATGTTTCTATATTGAGATAAATATTAGGCAAAGTTGAAGTTTCGGAAGGGTATAATCTGAAGTTACTGTTAAAAATTTTTACCGTCATATCATAGCGATATTGAGACAATAGTGTAAAATAGGGAATAGAACCTACCCTTTAAGAAGTGGTTCAACAGATAGAGAAGTCTGACCCAGTTCACCACGAGCTTGACGCCATTCCAACGATCCAGTTTGACGACCCGGAAGTTGATCATTACACTTTGAAGGATGTAGGAAACTCACCAATTCATCAATAACTGAATCCCAACAGTATGGTTTTTGGTCAAAATCGGCTGGATTATTGTTAAGCGACCAGTTTCGGATAGCATTAGTATGAATGTCCGCTAATTTATACGCCAATACGGATTCTCTAATCATATTTCGACGGGATTGAACCTGTCCAGGAAATGTACAAAAATGTATGATGTATGGAGACTATACAGTCCAGTTTCATACCGAACGTGTATGTTGGCAAAATGTGTATATATAGACTAGATCATGAATTAACATCAACCAAAGATCTAGACTGAACAATCAATTATTACGGTTTTATTTCTTAACATCTCATAAGATTAAACAACGGAAAGATAGACTTCATAGCCAAGGAATTAAAAGCCAATCACCATCCACTACCATATTTATGATTCGTTATGCAGTGTCTAAGTCCAATGCTGATATACATGCTTCTTAACCGATTGATAATTACCATGTGCTCACTAGTGACTAGCTTCGTGAGGGAATTCTCAGAGTTCCAGTGAGAAGCCGTGACCAGTGGAGCTAATCTGTGTTGGGTAGAGACAAGTATCTACCTCAATACAAAGGAGGACGGTAGCACAATTTCGTGGATTGGTTGGGGTTAGACATTAACACCGTTGGATACCGGCTCAGTCGTTCAGAGGTTAAGCGTTTGAGCGCGAGACTGAAGGCTCTGGATTCGAATCCCGCGAGCGGGATTGTGGATGCACACTGCTGAGTCCCACAATAGGACGAAACGGCCGTCCAGTGCCTCCAGGTTTTCAATGGTGGTTTAACATCAATCGGTTCATGATCTCAATCAAAAACTAAATAATCTTCACAACTCTATACTGAGAAAAATCTTAACTAATTTGCATACTTTGTTAATAAAATCGATCAACATAAATCTGTTTCGTTCATAATCATGTCGCTTGATAAATTGTGCTTGTTGTGCAACAAATAAACGCCGAAGAGCTGTATACTATAACCTGATTCATCCGGAAAAAGGTTGTTGCTTTCTAAGTTTTGAAACGTTTTACAAGTGTCTTTTCTAGCTCTCTCAGTTATGATTGGTTTAGTAATATAAAATAGTTTAACCTGGGTTCTTTCTAATGCAGTTACAGATTCAACGGCTGAAACCGTTCACCGAGTTACTATTTTCTTAATTCCTTTATTATTTAATAGTTTGCAACAGGAGCTAACTAACTGATTTTTGTTTTGGTTGTTTGAATCTTTCCGTTGGTGTTAGGACTGCAATTGATCACATACATCCAGCTGATGAGTCCTAAGCAGGACGAAACGCGTGTCCTCGATTCCACTGCTAGCCACCAATCATCCCTGTTTATAAAGCTTAGAAACTAACTTTGATTAGACAACCATTGGAAAATAGAAAGCATCAACAATTGTTTCATTCTAGTATAAGAATCCTCAGCAGTGTGTATTCACAATTCCAGAGAGGGTCGAGTTTAGAACCTTTAGTTTACGCGATGACCCCTTAATATTTGGACTACAGCTGATATGCTCTCGTTTTTCTCGTCTTCTAGAACATGGAATTTACAAGTACATTTTAAATATCTTCACAGCCGAAAACAATTACTTCTTACATGATAATCGACTTTCCAATTGAATTAATCATGAACCAGTGTAACTCTTTACATCAACACGTAGTTGAAGCTTCATTTATCAATGTATTCAACAGGGAGATGGATCAACTAGAAGAGTTACATTGGCAGGGCTAGTACAGATCATCTAACCTCTGGTTCATTTCAAATGTAAATTGAAATACAAAATACCTACTGACATATCTATTGAGATGGTTGAAAAGATATAAGTTTAGTTGATAAGGAAAAAAAGATATAAATGACAATAAAGCAATTTACTTCTGAAAACTTCTGTGTATAACGCCATGTCACATCTTGTATATCCACAGTTACTAATTTGGTAGTGTTATCCAATTTCTGATATAATGATCGAGGTGGCACTGTGTAAGCCATAATATAATTAATTTTTTTATTCCATCCAGATTCATACAGTAAAGGTTTGTCCAATTGTACTTCACATGGATCACAGTGAACCCAAAGTTTTTTATCATTATGTTTATCCTTTAACCAGCTATATAGAGGCAAATTAGAAAATGTTACGTAAATGATGTTACAGTAATGTTGTACTTCAACGCAGTCACTATATTACTTCAATTCCAGGAATTCTGTAAGTATAGCATTAATAAATGGAGTAGTGATTTAGACATGATGAAGTTGACTAATGATTGAAGGACATAACTTGTAACCATAATAATGTTACATGCATATTTATTGACTTAAATCATTCAGTATACAGTTGTGGAGATTATTATGTTTTTGATTGAGATCATCAACCGATTGATGTTAGACCACCATTAAAAACCTAGAAGCACTCGACAGCCGTTTCGTCTTATTGTGGGACTCCCCAGCAGTGCACATCCGCGATCCCTTTCGACCTAGACGTGGTTGTATAGATCAGATACTCACACTACGTCAGGTCCTAGAACACAGACAAACATTCAGACGCCTCACAATCGTAGTAATTCTCGACCTTAAGGCAGCATTCGACTCTGTTGATCGTGAGGTTCTATGGCAGTGTTTGTCACTGAAAGGAGTACCAAAGAAGTACATTAACCTTATAAAGGCTCTCTACTCGAACACAACTGGTAGAGTGAGAGCTTATGGCGAACTGTCATCAGAATTGATTACCTCAAGTGGTGTTCGTCAGGGCTGCTCACTCTCTCCATTCTTGTTTAACTTTGTCGTTGACGTGCTTTTAGAGATAACACTTTCCTCATCTAAATCTACAAGGGTTGAACTTCTACCGGGAGATTCACTTGTTGACCTAGAATATGCAGATAAAATAGTCCTGTTTGGTGAAGACGCTGACAAAATGCAGTCTTCTGACCACTCTAAGCAACAATACAAGCATGTTCGAGATGCGATTCTCCCGCTCGAATGCAAAATTTTACTTCAGGATTGGGTTGCATCAATACCCGGACTAATGATAGGGAGTGAAGTAGTTGGGTGTGTCGACCGCTTCACTTATCCTGACAGTCTCATCAGCCCTTGTGGTCTGGTGTGTGACGAAATCTCAGCATGGATACAGAAGGCTCGACTAGCTTTTGGCAACTTGCGTCATTTATGGAGTAGGCGAGATATTGCATCGACCACATATTCACCATTCGTCAGGTTCTAGAACATAGGCATACTTATCGGCGTCCGACAATGGTGGTCTTTCTTGACTTAAATGCAGCATTTGACTCGGTAGACCGCGAGATTCTGCGGCAGTGTCTGTCATTGAAAGGCGTACCTCAGAAGTACATAAACCTTGTGAAGGCTCTTTACTCGAACACTACCAGTCGAGTCAGAGCTTATGGCGAACTGTCATCTGCTTTTGCAACCTCAAGTGGTGTCCGTCAAGGCTGTCCACTTTCTCCATTTTTGTTTAACTTCATCATAGACCTATTGATGGAAATAACATTCTCGTCGACTGAATTCTCGGGTATTGATCTCCTTCCAGGAGGTCCACTTATCCACTTAGAATACGCAGGTGACATAGTCCTGTTTGGTGAAGACGCTGATAAAATGCAGTCTTTTGGTGGCACTAGGCAACAATGCCAGAATGTTTGGAATGCGATTCTCTCCGTCTAAATGCAAGTTGTTGTTTCAGGACTGGCCTGCGTCAACACCTGAACTAAGGATAGGGAGTGAAGTAGTCGAACGCGTTGACAACTTCACTGATCTTGGAAGTCTGATCAGCTCTAATGGGTTGGTATCTGACGAAATCTCAGCACGGATTCGGAAAGCTCGTTTGGCTTTTGCCAACTTACGTCACCTTTGGCGAAGGCTAGATATCCGTCTATCAATAAAAGGACGAGTATACTGCGAAGCGGTCCGTTCTGTTTTAATTTACGGCTGCGAAACATGGCCATTAAGAGTAGAAGACACTCGTAAGCTACTAGTATTTGACCACAGATGCCTTAGAAATATTGCTGGCGTCTGCTGGGATCACATGATAAGTAATAGTGATGTTCGACGCAGGGTATTAGGGAATGATGGTAAATCAGTTGATGAGGTTGTGAATCTTCATCGACTGAGATGGTAAGGCCACGTGTTACGTATGCCTGAACACCGATTACCACGACGTGCAATGCTAACCGGTGTTCGGGATGGTTGGAAGAAAGTTAGGGGCGGCCAAACCAAAAAGTGGCATCAGTCATTGAAGTCACTAACTTGTAGTCTGAGCCATGTTGGTAGGTGCAGAATACTTGGTTGGGGTCCGCGTGACTATCGTAATCAATGGTTAGAAACTCTTGGTGACATGACTCAGAATCGAACACAATGGCGTCGGTGTATTCACTCTCTGTCTTCCCTTAAACTAAGAGATTAAAATCACTAATTGTTTCTTCCTGTACTATATCCTTATTGCAATCTTTCTCTTACATATTACCACCTCTCAATTAACTACTTTTATGAACCCGGTGTCCATCTTGTTGTGTTAATGAGCTATGGTAACTTGGACCGATGCATATATGTGCCTGGTCCTACGTTGTAGCTGACTGACTGACTAGGCGAGATATCCGTCTATCAACCAAAGGACGTGTTTACTGTGCAGCAGTTCGTTCCGTCCTACTTTATGGCAGTGAAACATGGCCGGTAAGAGTAGAGGACATTCGTAGGTTACTAGTGTTCGATCATAGGTGTCTTCGAAACATTGCTCGTATATCCTGGGACCACCGAGTATGTAACTCAGCTGTTAGGAAACGGGTACTAGGTAAGGATGGCAAATCAATTGATGAAGTGATGAAACTTTATCAGTTGAGATGGCTGGGACACGAGTTAATTACGCCCAACCACCGACTGCCCCGACGTGCGATGTTCAGTGGTGTAGGAGTAGATTGGAAGAAAGCTAGGGGCGGCCAGACCAAAACATGGCACAAATCCATGAAGTCATTGACAAGTGGACTGAGTCATATTGGTAGGTGTAACCTAGTTGGGATCCGCGAGATGATAAAAACCGATGGTTAGAGACCCTGAATGACATGGCTCAAAATCGTTTGCAATGGCGCAGGTGCATCCACTGTTTGTGTTCTCCTAAATTCCAATCTTCTGAGTTCATGTCCCTTTTTTCCTCTTTCCAAATTTGTTTCACTGTATTATACTCCTTGAATAACATCAAACTCTAATCTTTCCGATTATTGCTTATACTCTTACTACCTCTACCACTACGGGATTTGAATCGATAACTGCATCTCTGTGCTAATGTGGTATGGCAACTCGAACTGATGTACACACGTGCGAAGTTCTACATTGTTACTGACTGACTGATCCGCGACCCCGCTCGCGGGATTCGGACCCAGGGCCTCCAGTCTCAGATTAAAATTGACGAAAATTTTACTTGTGAATGATTTTTTCGCGGTAATACTTTCTTTAAACTATAAATTGAGTGTACTAACCAACTTTTTTTTACTTTTGGAGTAACTTAATAAAAGTTGAGACTTATCTGGATATAAATTATCCTACATTTCAGCATAAACTTCTTAGTGTTAATTATGAATCTCTGAGGAATCATTGGTATTTTGGAATCTCCACAGACTTTCTTTAAATTATATAGTCAATATATAAAGCAATAATACTTATAGATGAACTTTTCACATAGCCCAAATCATTACTCAGTAATCTGCACATAAGAATATTTTTAATGTGTTAAGTTGAAAAACATGTTTCATTTTACTAAAACGTTTACTACTTTAAACTATTAAATGACCTCATGTATCCTATAGTTTACATTACGAGCTGATCTTACTTAGACAACCATTTAGAGGAACTAAGCACTTTACAAGTGTTTCGTCTTAGTACGATGCTCATCAGCAGTGCGCATCCATAACCCCACTAAGGATTGAACGCAGGACTTCCAAAACCTAGGGGTGAGCGTTTGACATTTACACAAATGAGCCAGAATCCAATGGTTTGCATGTTGAACTTCAATCAGATCGCGACATCTCCCAATTATCTTCCAATATTATCATCGGTGGGTGACTGTTTCACACCTGACGTGCTCAAGTTCCACTAGTCACGGCTTCTTACTAGAACTCCAGAAATAACCACACGAAATTAGTCACTAGTGCGCATATAATTATTGTCAATGAATATTATCTTTTAAATAAGGATAAAGTAAAAATATTTCATACGCTGTAACATGACTGAAAAAGTACAGAAATAGATGACGTCGGAAATCCCTATAATTTTTCTCAGAAAAACTTAGACGTACAAATCTATATTCTAAACTGTTTTAATCCTTTAAGAATTAGCTATAATTACCAATTAAATGATAGTAATGATCGAAACGTACACTTCACACCAAACATGATCTGTCCAATCCATAATAAGTCGACATGCATCAAACCAAGGTTGATTAGTGTGACGTTCAGCAGAAACAAGGAACAATGTAAAACAATTTGCCCATTCACCACATCGTCCTAAACGAGTTTCAAGTAGTTTTCTGGGATTGTTATATCGAGGAAAACGATATAATGGATGTGTTTTATTTGTTTTACACTGATAAATTTCTACTACGTTTGCACCACCATCACTCATTTCATCCAATTGAGGCTGATCGTTTGAGAATGCGGCCATTTTGCCCTGAAATTAAATTAATGAAAATTTTACAAAGTGTAAAACAATTAAAGGTACAAGTGGGGTGTGTGCTACTTTTATGGACAGATATAAATAGTGTTTATCAGGAATTGTACGTAGGAGTTTTACAGACAGAAGAGGGAAATGAAGAAAAGGGAAAACAGAAAGCAACCGAAATCTCAACAAGAATGGAAGAATGATGGAGTTGGTGAGGAGCAACTCAAGGCGGCCTGCTTGAATAACTGGGCTACCCGTTCCAGCCATCTAGATATCTTGACAAGTTACATGTCTTTTGTTTGTTTCAACACATTGTCTATTAATCGTGTTTATGAAAAGTTTAAGACCTTTCGCTGTACAAATTACAAGAAAAGTACAACCATCAGAGATATCGTGGTGGCTGGTAATTTGCATTGAAAAGAATGAACATTATTCAGATATCGATTCCTGGACTGCTAACATCTAACCGGTAATCAATCAATATATATCGTCAAGATCAATCAAAAAATAAGAAAAGTAAACTTGTTGAAATACATTGCACTGAGAGTTGTAGATCGTGCTAAAAATATAATATTGGAAAAAGCCACTAATAATAATAATAATAATAATAATAATAATAATAATGATAATAATAATGGCCAAATAGTGTATGTTATGTATTGTTTTCAAATTTTACAAATGCAGTGTGTGATTTTACATAATAAAGTGGTTTACGAAGTCTTCGTTCATTACACAAAGAATTCCGCCAAATCAATAAATTAATGAAAGTTATTGGTCAAAAGAAATTTTTCAGAAAGAATCGAAACGGAAAGAACGGATTTCCCATCCACTACACACGTGTCATTAAGAGAATGGAATGATACAAACCCCTTACTGACAAAAGAAAAGAAATATATATATTAAACACATTCGACAGATCAGTGGCTATTTCAACTCAATAGAATAATGAATTGTCGGTTGATGTTTAAATTACGAAGGCAATTGAATTTGATCCTTAGGTAGGCTGGAAGAAAGCATAGCATCAGTCCACGATGTCTGTGACAACTGGACTTGGTCATGCACAGATACAGACTACCTGGTTGGGATCTGCGTGATTATCATAACCGATGGTTAGAGACTGAATGAAATGGTTCAGGATCGTTTGCAACGGCACAGATGCATCCTTCCTCATGAGATCCTAAATTCCTCATAACTTACTCATGTTTTTATTTCATCAATTTACATTTTCTTCACGAGTCCTATCTTTGATGCCTAATCTTTCCTATTACCACTGATACTGTTACTACCTCTACTATTCTGGGATTCGACCTGACAACTTCATTTCACGTAGCCCAAATCATTGCTCAATAATCTGTACATAAGAATATTTTAAATGTGTTAAATTGAAAAGCACGTTTCATTTTACTAAAACGTTTACTACTCTAAACTATTTGGTGTGGTAACTTGAACCGATGTACATACGTATAGGTTCTATGTTGTAACTGACTGACTCTCAGTGTGAACATTATCATTGGTTGGGATGCAGATCCATGCACTTAATGAGCAACACATATTGTGGTGCATGCTACTGATACTGATAGTTATAAGTGGTACGTATCATCAGTCGAAAATGAAATGTCTAGAGGCAGAAGGTTAAGAAGATCGAAGAGGAGAGAACGAGAACAGAGAATGATTGGTGTGGAAAAGAAACAACAAAGTCTGAGACAATTGAACCTTTCGCAAATGAAGTATTTACTCCATGGTACCTAGATTTTACTAAGAGATTCTGTAATGTTGTGCTAAAATACATTTGGTTGCACTCACTGGTATTCTCGTTCACTACAATATGACTAAATGTAAGTGTTGGACTCCACCACTACCCACAATTCGCATACATCCTAAGACTTGTTACAAAATGATTATAATGTTACAACCCGTACAGGATGCATATATCCTAATAAGGACTGATTCTTAATTCAGTTCTGAATACGAACAGAGAAATAACGTAAACACTAACTAATAATTTTTTTCTCGAAAAAAACATTTCAAACATTTATATTCATCATTACGGTAATGTCTATAGTACAGACACAAAATACATCTACTGCTTGCTATACAAAACTTTAATAGGGTTTAAAAAAACAAGCCTCGGTTTACAAACACTTACTATATTGTTGACAATTAGCAAATGTTTTATTGGACTGGTATGACGAGCACTAATTAACCCTGACTGTTGAGTCTGAATTCGTCAGACCAATAAGTTGTTAATAAAACTCACTGATATTAAAAATGTGTAGCATTGGACGCTAACACAATGATCCTAATGGTTAAGCGTTTTTTGTGAGACTTCGGTTCTACACTTGTTCATGGTTGTGGATGTACACTATTGAAGAGTCCAATAAGAGGATGAAACAGCAAACAAAACACAATTCTATATATATCCTGAATGAAATATAACTACTAGAGAAGAAACCTTCAGCTTAGAATATAAACAATTCAGAGAAATTTGGGACAAGGTGAAATAATGGTTATCCTATGGCGAATAGATTCGCGTAAAACAACTTAGAATGTAAGTTAGTGCATCAATTTTAAGGCTAACTCCATGCTTATAAAGAATGAAAAAGATATACCCTCAAAGATGAACGAAAGTTTACTAGGAGGAAGTCGTTGATAAAATTACAGGACGAAGTGAGTAATTCTACATTAAAATCGGTCAAGATTTTATGATTCAATGAAGATTTTAAATTGTGAAAATGAAAGAGGATCCTGATGGATTGATAACATGCAACGATACAATTTGGCCAAGATACGGCTGCTTAAGAGATCGAACTATTGACCTCAGTTCTTAAATGACTTGAGATCAAAGATGAAACTAATGGCCATAAGAATACGTTATTTTATTCGATATAACAACATGTATACATGTTGGTCACTGGGTAGTGATCAATGTCATGTATATTAAGTCCCTTTTAGTCTTGATCGAATTCTATTGGTAAAGTTGCAAAGTGGCCACTAGTCTAGGTGAGTCGACATTGCGTGCACTATTTTGAGATGTTATATGGTGATTGGAGGTATTCAACAAGAAATCTTGGACCTAGGCTTAGTGCTGATCGCAAATCGATCGATAGAATTCCATCTGCATTAAAAAAAACTTGACATACATAACACTGACCATTACCCAATGATTAACCAATACATCACAGTCTCATAGGTCAGTCGCGACCCGGATAGCACATTGGCAACGTCTCTGGGTGGGGGTCTGGATGACATGAGATCAAGTCTACCGGGAAGCATTAGTTCCCTCAAGATTACAAGCACAGATTGCCGACGAGTACCATATAGCACGAAACCTATGTCCACGGTTTCCTGTCGACAAATTCTAGCCACTATCATATAGTAAATTACTCGCCCTCGAAAGAATTAAAATCTGATCATTAGATTTAATACCTCTTCACTATATCAACTGTCATACCTAGTTAATTCGGCTGTATATTCATCATTTTCATTTCCAACTTTCAGGTAAACCTTGTCATCGAGAATTTAATTCTTATCAGGATGATCAACCGCTTCTTTAAAATTTTACAACTATGAAATTCAAATGAAAGCTATGTCAGTGTTAATGGAAAAACAAGAAAGTTAAGGAAAACTACATCTATAAGATCCCAAAACAGATTATTACTATGTTTCACTAAACTGGTACTTAGCAGGGAAAACTAGATCAGGAAGTCAGTGAATAATCAGTAACTAACTAGCATAAATAATCAGTCCTTTTACAGAGAACTAATTAAGTACAGGATACTCTAGCTTCTAAGTGTAACATTTAACGATGATTTTCAGTCTTGAAACAAACACTGACTTTCCTTGGAATCACTATAAGGTAAGACTGACTAGTCAGATTTATTATTTACCATTGACTGTTTTTATTCATTTAAATCGAAAACAATTGACCATTTATGAATATAAGATGAAATGTTGTTAACAAAATTACAAACAGAAAACTTACACCACATGTTTTACATACAAAGTCGTCAGCCCATTTAAAGAATTCACTCTTAAACCAAATTAATAACTCTCGAAGAAAATCTCTGGGCTCCACATCATCTATAGAACAACTATTATTTTGAGAGGCGGATAAAAGAAGCTGTTCAGTGGGAATCAATTCACGTGCCCGAGTCTAGTGAATAAATAGAAAAAAAAATAGAAGAAATACATTGGTCTTTGTGGTTGTATATTGTGAACTCTATGACATTCCCGCTAGAAGAAAACGCTAGTTAAGCAAATACAAAGGTGCTTCTACTGACTGATCGTTGATACTGATTATTCCAGTTGAGGGTTGTAACATTAGTTAGACATTTAAATGAAATTACCTATTCTGTAATCCAATTGCTTCTTATCCAAAACATTTGATATAAGACTGAACTGAGATTGAAAGTAGAGAAACTATGTAAAGATGGTGAATCTATTGATAAAGCTTTGAATCTTCATCTCACTATCCACTACCATCAGACCAGATGAGCGATACTCATCGTTATGGGATTAAGTTATATAATTGGGACAGGCTAAACCAGGACGCGGCATCAGTTCATAAAATCATAAACTGTTTGAGCCACGTGGTAGATGCAGACTACCTGGTTGGAGTTCGCGTGATAACCGCTATCAGTGGTTGGAGATTCTGCGCGTCATGGCTCAAAGTTGGTTGCAACGACGCATATATGGTGACTCATTTGTATTCTTTAGATCTTAAGTTCTGATACAATTTGTTATTCCAATCCGTTCATTCTTTTTGGATCATATTCTCTATGCTTAACTTATAGAGCCAGTGAGTCTACAATAGGACACACATTGAGGAAAGCACCCAACTGCGTCACAAGAAAAGCCTTCAGATGGAATCCTCAAGGCCAAAAGAAAAGAGGAAGACCAAAGAACACATTACGCCAGGAAATGGAGATAGACATGAGAAAAATGAACAAGAATTGGATGGAATTAGAAAAGAAGGCCCAGGACAGAGTGGGTTGGAGAATGCTGGTCGGCGGCCTATGCTCCATTAGGAGTAACAGGCGTAAGTAAGTAAAGTAAGTAAATGTTGGTGTAACAGTGACATGGGTTGATTTACAAAAATGACAAGTTTTAAGTTGTTTATGACTAACTGATCAGCTGATGATTCTTGTATCAATTCCTTGATATGGTACCACCAAAGAGTAAACTTCTTAAAAATAGGTCTAACCATTTTAAAATTACAGGTTAATGCCAGTGACCTGAACAAACAAGCAAAAGAAAGAAATGACAGATTAAATTAATTCAAAATTTGAACCTATTAAATTAACCAAAAATGGTTATGTACAAATAGTTTATGTACCGCTTACCTGTAACTCTAAATCCATGTAGTTTACAACAAAAGAACGATACTGAAGCAATCGATTAACAAAACTTATTTCAGAGCTTCTCAGATCCAGATTGTCTTGATTTACTGTCACAGAACTAACCGGCTAAAATTAAATTGAAAATTGCGAATCTGTGGTAAGTGGATAAATGATGCGATTATAACGAAACATAATGATGATTTGTTGAAAATAATGATTTAAGATGTTACAACTACTTTGTCAGCCAAAACCAATATTTTAACAGAAATAAACCAGTCAAGTAAACTGATAAAACTCACTGCTAGGTAACATTAATAATACATCATTCCTATTTGTCATATAACTTAGTGACCTAATATATGTCCATATACTTGGCTTTCTTACACCCATCCTGTTTGTATGAGCAGTAATGATACTAGGTAGGTAGGGTAAGATTCGAAACTGTAACCGACTGCTTGACAACTGAGCGCATTAAACACTAAACGACCGAACTACACGACAAAAGCGAATTCTTATTTTTATCAAGTGAGCACCACGTGCTTAGATCTTTCTGAGTTTTTACAAAGCATTCCAGTAATGAATGCTATAGGTAGTACCCTGTATTTTAAACCATTCACTAATAGACATTTATTTATTTATTTATTTAAACACATAAACATTGGTACAACGAGGCACCATGTAGATACGCGCCACATAAATCATTCGATTTGTGTGAGGGCTGTGATACTGACCGGGTGCCTAAACCGAAGCAGATGGTTTTCTTAGGGGGCCACACCCCGAGCCTTTGACCTAAAGGTCTGACCCACAAGGCAGTGGAGCATCGTGAGGAGATGCAGTCCCATGGTAGCCGGTGACCAACGATTGCTCCATACGCCATTTGTTCCCTCAGGATACTAGAGCCCATGTGCACCATTGGTTTGGAATCCGATTAAAGCGCCGGGCATTCGCTTTTAGTCCTCTCCATTTCGTAAACAACACCCCCGTCACGAGAAGGCAGTGAGTAGGACTTCCCTGGCAGAGGCTATATACGCGTGGCCGTGTGAGAGCATTTCGAGAGGGGGGGCGGGCCCACCCCGCTCTCGGCCATACCAGGGCATTTGGGGGCGCATTTATGGTGCATTCTACCAATTCATTTTATTTCAAGAAAACGCTAACACAAAACAAACATTTAGATAAATTTCAAATAAAGCTAACTAGAAATCATTAAAATCGTGATCTTCAAAGTCCGTGTGATTATAACTAATGAAGGACATTCTTAGTCTATTACCTGCCTCAACTACTGACTGTTTAATTAATTAAACAAAACAACAGAGGTTTTTGTTTACAAAACCTGATGTTTTATTACTTTTCACCAAAATTTTATCAAATACTGGTACCGATAGATATCAATTAATACACGAAATCACCTTAAACTATGTGGTACAACCAGTAGTAAAGGGAATATACTCTTTTTCTCTAGATACTGTCACATGTTCAAATGGACCTTTGGCCTCGTGCGAGAACGCTCAACCTCTAGACCACTGAGTCGGCACCCAACGGTGTTAATCTCTAACTTTAATCGATCGAATCATGAATACAACTAACAAAGAATTACTACAATTTCCACAAACCCCCACTCTGATAATAACCATCACGTGCTCATTAGTGACTGGCTTCAAGATGGACTTTCTGGAGTTCTAGTGAGAAACCGTGACCAATGGAGTTCAGTCTGTGTCGGGTAGAGATAGGTATCTACCTCAGTGCATGAACAGTAGCGCAAGATCATGGATCGATAGAAGTTAGACATTAACACCGTTGGATGCCGGCTTAGTGGTCTAGAGGTTGAGCGTTCGCGCACGAGGCCGAAGATCCTTGGTCCGAGTCCCACATGTGGGGTTGTGGATGCTCGCTGCTGAGGAGTCCCTTACTAGGACGAAACGGCCGTCCATTGCTTCCAGGTATTCCATTTCGATTAAAAGAATGAACTTCAAATGTATCCTGATCCATGGGGAGCAGCCTCCTAAGAAAACTTTCTGCTTCGGTTTGGGCACCTGGGCAGTATCGCAGCCCTCATCCAAACCAAATAGTTTGTGTGACACATATATTTGGTGCCTTCTTGTATCAATGTTTATGTGTTTAAATAAATAAATAAATAAAAACTTCGTATAACATCACTATCCTAATAACCGTCTTTATTATTATGCATACTTGAAAATACAAAAGAGAAAGTTACTAGTGTCTACACATCAAGTAAATAGCTGATCACTTGAAGCCCCTAGTAAACGAACAACTACGGTAGAAAATGCGTGAATCAAAACCAATACAATCCTGAGGAAATGAACTGGATATGAGCTAGTTGCAGTACACGTACAGCTATACCGCAGTATTAAACAATAGCCACACATTCAGTACGGTGATAAAATGCAGTGTTAAAACTCAAAATAACCATAATATGACACATAACTGGTGAAAAAATAGTTGTATAAACCAACTAAACTAATATATGCTGTTTTATCTTAATAAATAATCAAAACATACCAAACAAGATCTTAACTGAATAAATAACTTCTTCAAATGACCGACATCGAAAGTAGCTGGTAAGGCAAAAGCATCATCAGCCTCCTTAAAAGAGAGAAAATGTGGTAAAGATAAACAAACCGCATCAACATCATATATATAGGCTTAAGATCCCTCAAGTGTAAATGACTTAGTTCGGTTACTACTGACACTAAAGAATACTTAAATATCTACGAGATACTAAACGTGACAATATAAATTGTCACGTTGGAATTAGATCTAATCAACATTGCATGATAAAAAAGGTAGAAACAACTGTACATGATACTAAAGACAGTTTACTTGTAAGGTGTAAAATTCTTCATAGCAGTTAAAGGATACACAAAAACCCGTAACTCATACAATCACATCCGCATTCACTATACATGATTTACTAGTTAGATACGAAAAACCTAAGTGTAACTAAGACAAGACACGGTATCGTCTCAATAAATATTAAGTATTGCTGTATACTATACAGAAAGGTGCAGACTTTCACTTTAAAGATGGTAAAATGAATTGCATAAACTGTTAATTAGAGACTATAAGTAACACAATTGGAAATTGGTCAGAATGAACAACATGAATTCCTTTTTTATCTTTACATCCTGAACGTCTTATTTCCCTCACAATACTCATAACCTTCCTCTCACTCCAAAGACATCTAACTTTTCTTAGTTTTATTGTCTTGAGATTCTAGGTTAGTATTTAAAACTTACAGTATATAAGTTGAACCTTACAACTAGACGAAATTCTAGCTTATGATAACAAAATTAGGTTGCAGGAACTAGAGTTATAATAAGCGATTATCTGGATAAAAAATAGTATGGCTTATTTCATAGTCGCTAAACAATACAGAACATTGGACCACATAAAATGTAGACGTCACAAGATTAAACATAGCTTTTTGGCTCACGCTATCTTATCAAGAAAAATTACTTAGACGGACGTATTCCCAAATAAGATAACCACAACGAAATGCCACGAACCAGAGTTTCACCACCCGAATAAAATGAGCTTGTATGATTTTTTAGTCCCCCGTTGATCTGACTTTTACTTGATTGTATGGTGATGTTAATGAAATATACAGGCCACCTACCCTTTTACATAATTGTCGGCTTAATTTGTATTAAATAGTGGAATAACTTAAATACGAGAGGAAATTTTGAATTTTTTATATACTCGATACCCCAGACAAACAATAAGAGAAACTAGGCGAGGAAGCAGACCGGAGAAGCCAAATATACCAATTCTCTTTGATAAAGCGTGACACCATTCAGAGCCAGACAAAAATAAGTTAAAGACATGTGATGAATAAGGTGAAAGATGAACACGCATACACTCAGATAGTCAGTTATGAGCGAATAACTGAAAGGGTTGAAATGTGGTCCAAGAAGAATAAATTGGTTTATCTGGAAGGTAGAATAACGCATTTGGACTTGATATAGTACTAGACACTACAGTTTAATAGTAAATAATTTCAACAAGTTTGGTGTATAATACTCAGGTTCTCTAATTTATTTATTTATTTAGACACATAAACATTGGTACAAGGAGACCCCAAATAGATATCAGGGTATTTGAGATTCTCTTAGTTCTGATTACTTTATAAATTTTTTACACTCACTAGTTTGTCGGCTGCCCAGTACATCTTTCCTTTCCAAGTTTTGGATAAATGGTAATCAACGGCCATGATACAGTAAAGGAGAGCTTCGTTCAACGTGACCACCATACAACGACCATTTATAATGACTGAAAGTCATGGTTTATTTAAATTTTACCAGTTTGTTGTGAGCATAACATTTATAAAACATACCAATTCTTATCACAGTTTTTCCTCATGTTAATTGGAATAATAAGAACTTGGACTGAAAACTGGTTGATTTTAAGTAACAAAGTTTATTTATGGGCAATGAATAATTGGTTTACGATTTACTCTTAGGAGCTGATTAATAGGGGTATGAATTAATAATCACTAAAATGACTGATTGTAGTACATTTCGCAACATAAACACTATAAATCTATTTACTGGAAACCACAATTCATTGGTACTCTATTCAATGTACATTATCCAGTGCAAAATCACGACTCTCCCAGTAAAATCCTGGTATTAACAGCACACGTTAGACACACTGTTGACAGTTTGTAAGCACTCAGCATTCAAAAATATTTTGAAGGAGACTGGAGTTTGGAAAGAACAAATATCAAATAGGCAGCTATTTACTTCTAAGTCCAAAAAATACTTTCCGAACAAATGAAACAAACGAATTAAACACACCTGAAAACCTGCAGAAAATAGGAAGTCCATACATCCAGGAACAACTAGAAGTGTTTCTATAAAATCAGAGCTAGCCAAACCAATGCGGCGAAACTTATCTTCTTGAGGATAACTTAGAATTCTGTCGCAAATCTTGTGTAAACACCCAAATGCACGCAATCTTTCCAAGTGATTCTTATTGAGTTTGAGCTGTATTATTGAGTTATCCAGAGAGAACTCATTCAAAACTTGTCGTAACCGACCAACATTGCTACCTTAACTCAGGTTATCAAATAATTTGACCTAACCAACAATTGTTTCAATACATTTTCCGTCATGATACAGTTTGAAGGTTGGCAGAACTGAAATCCCTTCTTGTCGGGAAAGTTCTGAGCAACGGTCCGTATTCACTTTCACAAAGACAAAATTTCCCTGTCGAAACTCAGATGAGAGAGCCTCAAATTGCGGGGCGATACGACAACAAGGTCCACACCAGTCAGCATAAAAGTCAACTACCAAGATTTTTTCTGTTTCAGAGCATTTTTTCAAGGTCTTCCCGAACTCAAAAACACTCTCGACGACACGCATTGAGCGACCTTGAATTCAAATTCGAAGTAAGGTAACTAAGCCTCTTCAGCATGTCTCGGGTGCTAGTGCTAAGGACAGAATTGCATATGACCTACCTCAATCCTCGCTATTCGTGGTATCATAGAGATCCGGCCGTTTTTTTCAACTTGACGAAGGGAATACTGACGCAGAGACCATTTAAAGCAAGACTCAATTCGAGGATTAAAACTGGTCGTAACGTTTGATTTCGGCTGGTAACATTTCTGAGAATGTCCTCTCAGATGGTCACTCCTTGATGGAAGGGTTATACGGGATATATGTTCAGGATGCGTTATGCATATACCAGATCTATTATGACATATGTATTCAGCGATTTTCGTAACGACCAAATAGAGACCACATTTTTTTCTTTATTCGTGACAATTTATATGTGACCACTTCTATATCCAGTATCTAATGTCTGTCTGTATCAATAAAAGAACAGACTTAATTGATTGGTTTCTTAATACCCACTCTGCTGGTGTTATTCAAATAAATTCAATCTCAGTCATCTATTCTTTTACTTTACTGGCCACGGCCTGTGAGTGAAGATTTCAACAATATTATAGCAACCTTTCGGGCCATTTAATACTACGTGGGAATAATGACCCAGGTTATTATTCAATAACACTGGTGGGTTAGCATTTCGCTTCACACTGTTGGTGCCAACAGTGCAGAGTAGCCTTTTTTTGATCAAGTGAACTCTGTTTGTGGCTGTTTTCCCATTAGGAGCTTACAAGTGACATTCATTCCACAAAAATTGTTATCATCTTTGTCACTTAATATACCTTTTTGTGGATGATGTTGTTTGTTGCTGTTTTGCCTTATTCACAGACAGTTGTTTCTTTTGCTATATTATAATGTTTTGAATTATTTGAATTATAGCACGAACTAAGAGTCCCAGAAATAACGCAATTGAATTAAGAAGTGAGACACAAGCACAAACGAATGTATTGTATTTGGAATTCGAAATCGTGCATTCGACAATTACAAAGGTATCATTAGTCCATTCAAACACCACATCCGCCACAGCTTAAATAGGAGTAAAAGTGTTTGTAATCGGTTTTACGTCTTCTTCTTAAGTTCATCCTGAGTCTGTCCGACATTGTATTTGATAGAAACTTTGCAGTATCTAGAATGTGCTCATTAGTATTGGAATTAACAAACGAAATCGGAACAGACTCACCTGGAATTGTATACAATCAGCATGTCGGTTTAGTACTTAAATCATTAATATCTAGAATTTGAACACTATCCTCCCCCACGAAATAATGTTGGATCTTTATATCCCTAAGTTATGAATAATGTGGCTTCGTTTAAAACATACTTCTCACATTAATTGGAGTATACATTGGAAGTGAATTTGTGATAAGGATTGATAGCAATTTATGTGAAATGATCTGAATTGTAATCAGAATGGAGCTCATTTAATACTCGTGCTTCGCATTGAACAAGCTTCCCACAAGAAACAAATGAATTATGGGGACAAATAATATTTGGTATGACATCAAGACTTGACTCTTCTGGAATAGTTTCCTCGAATTCATTAAGAACGTCATTGCAGATTAAAGGATCATTGGAAAAATCAGCATCTATCAAAAATACATCAGGTTTTCGACCATAATTATGTTTACTCAACATATTTTCTTCAGATTTGTAAGAAATTTCATCAGAAATATATGAATCATTAGGAAAAACCATATTTGGTATAAAAACATGAAAAATCTGATAAATCAATTGGTTAGAAACTGTTGTTTCGCAAGAATTCTGAATTTCATTTAACTCTGAACTACTTTGTGACTCTACATTGTCTACTGCAATCGTTGATATAGATAAACCATCATTATAAATACTCGACTCAGTAGAATAAGAATCACAAGTCATAATATTAGTCGCAATAAGATGAACATTAGTATTACTGACTGACTGAATATGTCCAATATCACCACATTTGAAGCACTTGTAGCGGTAAATAAATCCCCAAAATTAATAGCTCTGTAAGTTTTCGACATTGGATGCTGACCATATGTTTTAGTGGACTCATCTAGCTGAAGGCGCTCGGTCAGGCATCCACACCAGATCACGTGTGGTAACGCCGTGCTCAACATCAACCGCAATCGCTAGCCAGATTAGATCAGAGAATTCCGATATATTGGTCATCGCCAAACATACTCTTCCGATCTCCTTGACTCTGTCTTTTGATTTCTCTGGGTGGGAACGAAATATATTAGGTGTTACTGGTAGGAGCGTTGTCAAACACTGAATACCTGTGACATCATCATTGGTGAGACCGACGTGATCTGGTACACCTAATTGCAACTGTGAGTCTGTTCCTTTTTGGGATTTTTTATATATCATTGCCTTATTTTTTATTTTTTAAACATTGTGATTTTTTTCATGTTTTTTCTTGGATATATATATATATTTTCCCCTCGTTCATTATCGTACTTCATACTTCATCATGACTGAACAGACACCTAAAGTACTCAAGCTTAAGACTTTGTCCCCGCCTTCGTTTCAACTGATGCCTTTCTGGCCCGACAACATCGGAGCCTGGTTTTGCTACGCAGAAGCCGACTTCTCCGAGCACGGCGTGATCGACACACGTGCACAATTCCTCGCAGTAGTCAAGGCACTACCGCGCGAATTCAACAGGTACGTAACACCTAGTATGTTTACTAGTGATGTTTCCGATCCTTACGAAATCTTAAAACGCTCGATTCTTAAACGAGGAGACCTAACCGATCGACAAAGGTTAGATCAACTCTTCAATAACATCGACCTGCAAAACGGTTCTGCGACGGACATGTTGCAACGGATGAGAGAGGTAATAGGCCCAAGAACTTTCGACGAAGGTCTATTGAAACAACTCTTCTTGTCAAAACTTCCCCAACAGGTACAAGCAGTTCTGGTCTCGTTCCAGAACAACGCCTTAGACGAGCTAGCTGCATCTGCCGACCGCATTTTAGAAATTACGAAACCTACTACCGAGGTATTTTCAGTCAAAGAAAAGCCTCACACGACTCAGAATGATATAACCGACTTATGTCACACACTCACGCGTTATCTTAGTCTTCGTACCGACCGTAAAAGATCGCGCACTCCACGTAGAAGCATTTCTCGTAAGCGATCTGTCTCTAGACCACGAGAGACAGATAACCCCGACTGGTGCTGGTATCATAACCAGTATGGAAAGTTTTCCAGAAATTGCAGAAAACCCTGTAATTTTCCCAACACGAAACCGAGTGACTCGAAAAACAACTCGGGAAACTTCCAAGCCGGCACGCGTTAACGGCAACCATAGCCGGCGAACAAAGCCGTCTGTTATTCGTCACAGATCTGACAACGAGAGTTCGCTACCTCGTCGACACTGGCGCAGAAGTTAGCGTTCTCCCAGCAAATCCTAACGACCGGCTTCACGAATCGACCTTAAACTTACAGGCGGCAAACGGAAAACCGATCGCTACGTATGGCAAAAGGTACGTTTACCTTAACGTGGGTTTACGCAAACCCATTCACTGGATCTTCGTTGTTGCTGATGTTTCTATGCCAATCATTGGTATGGATCTTCTACAACACCATAATCTGATCATCGACACGCGCAAACGGAGGCTAGTAGACGGAAACACTAATTTGTCCGTTTGCGTAACTTCCTTTTCTGGTTGCAGATTATCCCCAGTCACAGTTAAGCATATGATCGAACCACTCTATCAGCCACTACTCGATAAGTACCCTGGGATACAACAAACTCAACCGAGATTACCGTGTGTAACCAGCAATGTTACACATCACATCACGACCACAGGACCACCTGTATTCTCTAAAGCACGACGACTAGCTCCTGAAAAGCTAAGGTTAGCGAAAAACGAATTCGACCATATGATAGACTTAGGAATCATACGACCGTCAAGTAGCCCATATGCATCTCCGTTGCACATGGTCCCTAAAAAGGACAGCAACGATTGGCGTCCAACTGGTGACTATCGGCGATTGAACGCGAAAACCATTCCCGATCGTTACCCGTTGCCTCACATTCACGATTTGACAGCCACCTTGAAAGGTACAACTGTTTTATCGAAAATCGACTTGGTTAAAGCGTATAACCAAATACCTATGGCTACTGACGACATTCCGAAAACAGCTATCATAACTCCCTTCGGACTCTATGAATTTTTGCGAATGCCTTTCGGTCTAAGAAATGCTGCTCAAACATTCCAAAGATTCATAGACGACGTCTTTCGAAGTCTCAACTTCGTACATGCGTATGTTGACGACTGTCTAATCGCAAGTCCGGACAGAGAAACACATCTCAAGCATCTGGATCTTGTTTTCGAACGACCACAAAAACATGGCATAACTGTAAACGTTCAGAAATGCCAATTCGGAACCGACTCGTTAGACTTTCTGGGACACACTATCGATGCTCAAGGTATCCGACCCCTTAGAACCAAAGTGGAGGCCATTCTGGATTACCCAGAACCGACCACCGTCAAGCAATTACGCACGTTTAACGGCCTCGTAAGTTTCTATAGACGTTTCATACCGAAATGAGCATTACTTATGAAACCTCTGACCGACCAACTTCGTGGAAATGCGAAATCCATTAATTTAGACGACACCGCACGAAAAGCATTCTCCACAATTAAGGAACTCATCGGTAAAACAACAACGCTTGCACATCAGGACACCCGAGCACCCATTAGTATTGCAGTAGACGCATCCGACTCGGCAATCGGAGGAGTCTTACAACAATGGGTTAACAACTCCTGGCAACCCTTGACATTTTACTCTAGACGGTTGCTAGACACTGAATCGAGGTACAGCACATTCGGTAGGGAACTCCTAGAAATGTACTGTGCTGTACGGCATTTTCAACACTATATCGAAGACCGTGATTTTACCCTTTTCATTGAACATAAACCGCTTACCTTCTCCCTAAGCTCTTCTTCAGACACATACCTCGTGAGTCTCGACAACTGGACTACATTTCACAGGTTACTTCAGACATTCAACATATCTCTGGAGCAAACAATGTAGTCGCAGACGTGTTGTCTCGAATAAATTCCTTGAACAGTTTCCAAGGAATCGACCTTCTTAAACTCGCCGAGCTTCAAAAGAAGACACTGATCTTCAGCACGAGTTATCGTCTACAACCCTCAAACTACGCATCAAGTAGGTGAGAACATGTAAGGAAACCTTACTTCGTGACACATCTACAGGTAGGGGTCGCCCAATCGTGCCGAAACATTATCGACGCAACGTCTCCAACACGTTGCACAAACTTTCTCATACAGTTGTCCATGCAGCCATCAATTTTAAGCGGAACGGTTTTTCCGGCCTGGTATGAATAAAGACGTGAAGGAGTGGGCACGCTCCTGAACATCACTGCTGAAACAGTGGCCCGCGTCTTTGTCGAACGATGGATAGCAAACTTCGGCTGTCCTTCAACTATCACCACCGATCACGGACTTTTCCCTTGTCTGACCACACTCGCTTCCGGACGACCGCCTGGCACCCACAAGCGAACGGATTGGTAGAACGCTTTCACCAACAATCAAAAGCTTCATTAACAGCTGCAAACATTTCTCAATGGACTAGCACTCTTCCACTCATCTTACTAGGTATTCGCAATGCAGTGAAAGCTGACATTGGATACACTGCGTCTCAACTCGTTTATGGAACGACACTTCGACTTCCAGGAGAATTTTTGCACTCTTCATCTTCTAAAATGACTGTAGATCTAACCTCCTACACGTACAGGCTTACAAACGTAATCCGTTCAGTTAAACATGTTTCCACTTGACCGCAATCAACTGATGTTTTCGTTCAACCTGACTTACGAGATAGTACACACGTCTTCGTACGTACAGACTCCCATCGACGACCTTTCGAATCAGCATACGAAGGACCTTTCAAAGTTCTTCAACGCGAAACTAAGTACCATAAGAACGGAACCAACGATACCATCAGCATCGATCGTCTCAAAGCAGCGTATGTAGAAGGAAATCCTATCCACGTCGATTTTCCTTCGGTACAATCGAACGACACGGCTCCGACACTTATAATACCTCATCCGACAGCCAACACCCACGATGATAATTCGACAGTATCTAAAAATAAACCTAAAACGACGCGTTCTGGAAGAAGAGTAAGATTTCCAGAACATTTATACGACTACTGCACGTAGAGCACTACTCGACATTTAATATTATCTCGATCTTTCTTTTTACGATATATAATTTTTTTTTAAAAAAATTTTATTATGCCTATATATTTATATTTTTATTCAAAAAAAACAAAAAAAACATTTTTTAACGCTATTACGTGTTCATGAGTTTTTTTTCCATTTTTTTTCCGCCGACATTGTGTTTTTACGCACATACGAGTGTATTTCGACATGCACTTACATTTTCTGTTTTCTTTTCCAGGACGGCTGGAAAAGAACGATGACGTTTATGAGGATCCGAAATTTTCATTGTACATTTTCTTGTTTTACTATGTTGTACCTCCGTCCCATATAGTAAGGAAAGACGACCAGACGCTGCTAAATTTAGTAAGCTATCAGAAGAGTGTTTACCAACGACAAACTCGTTGGGTTTAAACTTCTGGCTGGCCACGTCTTAGGGTCGTCACTGCTCCACTAGGGGGGGAGTAATCTGTAGCGGTAAATAAATCCCCAAAATTAATAGCTCTGTAAGTTTTCGACATTGGATGCTGACCATATGTTTTAGTGGACTCATCTAGCTGAAGGCGCTCGGTCAGGCATCCACACCAGATCACGTGTGGTAACGCCGTGCTCAACATCAACCGCAATCGCTAGCCAGATTAGATCAGAGAATTCCGATATATTGGTCATCGCCAAACATACTCTTCCGATCTCCTTGACTCTGTCTTTTGATTTCTCTGGGTGGGAACGAAATATATTAGAAGGTGTTACTGGTAGGAGCGTTGTCAAACACTGAATACCTGTGACATCATCACACTTAGAATTACGAAATTTACATGAATTCAAAGAGTGGAACTTGCCACAGGAAAAAAACTGACTAAACTTGTGCCCATCTTCGTGAAATGCATTGCAACTCCTCAATGAATTGTCTGCATAATCTCGAGTATGAACTGGATTGGGATGTTGTAATGTAGTGGAATTTTTTATATCCTTATGAATCATTTTACAAAATCTTCCTCCTTTACGACATTCGAAATTTGTATACTGAACATAGTCTAGCATCAGTTCCCTGAGAGCTGTATAAGGAAGCGAAATGGGCTTTTCCGGCATAGCTAGAGTTTTTAATAAATCGTATGCTTCTTTTCCAATGAATGTGAGGAAGTGTGCCACAATATCAGCATCCTCATCATCTTCCTTGGTCATAGCCCAGATTTCGAACCTTTCAAAGTAATCTTCAAAAGCTTCCGAAGTTGAATGAATATCTAACTTTTCCATTACAGGCCCCATCGCGACACCAGTATAATGTTTTGAATTATTTGAATTATAGCACGAACTAAGAGTCCCAGAAATAACGCAATTGAATTAAGAAGTGAGACACAAGCACAAACGAATGTATTGTATTTGGAATTCGAAATCGTGCATTCAACAATTACAAAGGTATCATTAGTCCATTCAAACACTACATATATTCTTAGCAAACTTGCTCATTGTTACATCTTGAATGACTTATTTTACCGAGGTCAACTGCGGATCGTACTTCAGCCTACAAGAAGAGAGGAATCGCGTCAAGTTGTTTCAGCTTATCTTTACACTATAGGTCAGAAAAATTATTTACTATTTCAACCCTTACTCGTTGAAACCTTAATAGCTCCTCCACCGCATCCGAAACAGCGGTTCGTTGACACTCTACTACTGAAGATACACAGGATAAAACATCATCGAATAAGTCGTTTTATATGTATTTACATAATGATATCTCGAGGATAAGCAAGGTAAAGAATACAATTTTTGGTTGATGTCACTAACCTTTTTTACCATAGACATAGGAATGTCAGAGTTCAAAGGAAGAGACACATAAGCTGGGATAGGATACAGTCGTAAAAGTTGATAGTGAACCTTTATTCAGTAGAGTCAGTAAATCTGAGATTAACACTGAAACCGCATTTTAAGAAAGCCATATGTTTCAAGGTGCAAATATCTAAATGTAGTCGACACATTGGTTTTACTTAGTTTGTTCGATTTATTGTTGAAATTGAATGGTATGACTACTTAACCCACTCCATCTTACGTTGAACTCAGATAATATAACACTTCCCTAGCCTGAACCACCCTGACCTGATTTCTAGTTCTTTGCATTTTGCAAATGAATTTAAGAAACGGATAAATTTGTAGTGACCTACATTCGTCAAGAGAACGCGACTGGTTTAATGGAAACAATTATTATTATAACCAATTGTACCAGTGATTGTTTCACTGTACTTGTTTGTTTAACTGGACATTCTTCTTTCCGTTGATTGTGATCTTGCACGCACCTACGTTTGCTCAGTGATTCCGCTTGTACTCTTTTGGCACGATCTCGGTGTTCTTTCGTTACCACGAGATCGCCAACAGATACATCTCGCTACAACCTCTAATCGCCTGATATCTGGTACGCAACCTTCTTGTAATGGTGATCATAGTCAACCGCCACTCGACGCCACACTACAAATTTATATTGAAAAGAAAGGTGATGAGCAAAATGTGATCGTAATTAATTTTCACAATATTAAAAACCGTATTGCTGATAGAATTGCACTATATTTTTAAGGCTTCAACTAGTTCAGTGATATTAAATTACATTCGAAGGGGTGTAGCACTCATTCTAAACTGGGTCTGCTATGAATCATTCATCAAAACGGCCTTATGAAGATCGTGGTGTTGAAGTAATTGTGCAATAACTCTTTTCTAACTTCAAATTCATAAAAGATAAGCCTTATCTGGATTACACCTAGTATCACAGTAGCGTATAAAGATAAGTCTAGGCCCGAATCTTACATATTGACTGAACTTTCATCTTCAGAGGTTAGGGAAAGTTTGACAAAATCCTATCATAAATTACTGGCACTTAAAAAATATTTTCCCTCCTCATGGACATTCAACAAAAAGAGTTTATAACAGCTCATATTTGATTGGCTAAAATTTCTCCGCAAATATCCTAGTAATGTCAAAACATTATTGATCAAGTACTCAATCACTTCCTTGGTTTGCAAAGAAATTGCACTTCTTATTATTTTGGATGCTGAAAAGTTATGTGTGTTTGACGAGAGTGACCTCGGCTCCTTTTGTTCAGGTTCAAGACTTAATTAAAGATCTGTTCACTACTGGTCTGGTTTCTTCTATCGATAGAACAGGGGTACACACCTGCATGAAAAGTTATTCTCTAACTCCGAAAAATTAACAGAAATGATAATCTAAATAATGATCTCGTCTGTTATTTAAGCAGTTGTCGATTGGTTCACTCGTAACTTACGACCCCGAATAACAATAAAATCAAATTCCGATTCGAGGGACCAAAGACAACCCATAAACCACAAGCAGTAGACACTAATAGATCATTCTAAAAATGATTATAACAATTAAAAACAAGCTTTTAATTTTCAGGTTTCCTGAGTAAAAACTTCAAAAATACCAAACCAAAAACAGAATGAAATCAAAGTGACTGAGGTTAAAATTATGGGCAAACAAGTTCGAAAGTTGAGTAGAAACATATGCATTCAAAACAGTGAAACTACTAATATTCAAAACAACAGTTTTCTCAGTCAAAGTCCGTCATCTTTTTCCCGTTACAATAAATGTCTGTCATTTAATGACGCAGGCTCAGAGGGCATCGTCTAGCATTTATTCTGCAGTTTCTAGTATTCAGACCTCAAATGCTCTGTGTTCTACAGTCTCTCCTTAAGTCTTGTAAATGTTTAGATTCACAGAGTGAAATCAAGTTGTTCGCTAGGTCACCACTGTTATAACTTTAGGCGTACTTGTGCTGAATGTATTATAGGAGTAGCACCGTGTTTTAACGGATTTTGCTCAAACTTGCCCAATTTAGTGGCTGAAAAATTCGTACGTCAAACGTCAGAGGGTATCCAAGTGCGATCATTTACGACTGATCATACCACAGCCTCTCAATATAAATGACATACGTTCATAGTCAAATTTCAGTCAAGAGAACGGAAATACCAAAACAGGACGCAAACAAAGCCTCATTGGTCATTAAATTTCATAAGGAAGCCCCTTAGTTTGAACCGGATGATATGGCTACTTTTTTTCTCCGATAACGACCTTCCGACTTCTCCGTACTGTGGGAGAGAACAGATCAACTTCCAGTCGAAGAGGAAATTAGGAAAAGACACTGGAAGTGAATGGGACATATATTGAGGAAATCATCAAATTCCATCACGAAGCACGCACTTGCTTGAAATCCTGAAGGGAAACGGAAACGTCAAGGGCCAAAGAACACACTGCGACGATAATTAAAAACAGACATCAAATTAATGGATAACCAGGTGAAACAACTAAGAAGTATTTTCCAGGACAGAGTTGTACGGAGAATGCTGGTGGGTGGCCTATGTTCCCCCACGAGAGTTAATACGCATAAGGACTTTTGTGTTTATTTGGTTTTAACAATTTATTGCAAGGTCTCTACCTTGAGTCGTAGCCATTTTTCCACTCCTCTGAATTATAACGCAACATTTTTATACTAATACCAACCGATTAAATGCACGGTCTAATAACTTTGTCGTAAGGCTATAAAAACCAATTAATTTCTTTGCACTCGCTTATCATTGTTTCGGTACCATTCCAGGTATCTGGCAAAATATAATGGGTGGCACTCTAGCCACTCAAATACACTAGTTCTAGTCACCTTGATATTTGTTTGTGGACTTGTATATCTTGTGGTTTAAGTGATAACACTTGTCTCATGGCAGCATGGTTTATGAATGCCAGCATTATTATTATTATCTGAACACATAAATATTGATACAAGTAGGCACCAAATACATATGCGCCACACAAATCCTTCAATTTGTCTGGGGGCTGGAATACTGCCCAGGTGCCCAAACCGAAGCAGGTGGTTTTCTTAAGGAGCCACACCCCGGGCATTTGACCTAAAGGTTCTAATCCACAAGGCAATGGAGCAACGTATGAAGATGCAGTCCCATGGTAGCCGGTGACCAACCATTGGTTCATACGCCATTTGTTCCTTCAGGATACTGGAGCCCATGTGCACCATTGGTTTGGGATCCGGTTAAAGCGCCGGACATTCGCTTTTAGTCCTCTCAATTTCGTAAACAACACCCCCGTCACGAGAAGGCAGTGAGTAGGACTTCCATGACAGAGGCTATATACGCGTGGCCACGTGACAGCATTTCGAGAGGGAGAGCGGGCTCTCCCTACTCTCGGCCATACCAGTGCATTCGGAGGCGAGCAGGAGATTAGTTAGTTGTGAAAATTCGAGTGCCACGAGACAGGTTTGAAAGACGGAAATGTAGGAACAAGAGGGGAGACGGAGATGATAATATGAGTGATAGGCACTGTTTACTTATATGTGGTAATGATGACAGTAAGTAAATTATGGAACATGCATCAGACACAGCTGGCTCAGGCAAAAGGTGATAATCCGTGGGTGAGTATGCGTTATCGAGCTTCCCGTTGAAATTACCCACTAAGGATGCTGTGACCACTTCAGCTGGGAGGGCATTTCAAGTCGAGGTAACTGGTAAAGAGAAAAATTGGGAGGGTATCTGCAGTTCTTACCTTTGAAGTGCAATTTTTAGGGGTTACCTCGAGGAGCGCAGTGGTGATTTTTTTGTATTCTTTTGTATTACGGTGAATTTGTATACCTTTATATGTGAAATGCTATTATTAGACCACCTTTTATTTTCCCATAGGTCAGAGAGAATAATTCCATTTTTTGCAGTCTGTTTTCATAAGAATTATTCTTTAGCCCCATCACACATTTAGTTGCCCGTCTCTGTACTTTGTGTCACATGTTCAATGTAAATCTTCTATGCAATTTTATTTTAAGCCTCAAAGACTGTGTGGTTAAGAACGAATTGCACTATAAATTCGTTTTTGAGCTCTACTGGGCCTGACGTGCACCAGTTAGGCCTTCTCAGTTTCTGAAGTTTAAAGCCATTAGACATGGAGATTTGATAGTCGTTAGGCATGATGAACAAGGTTGTCTGGACACTCTGATTATTATGGTGATGAGAGACCAATGCTCAATGATGGCCGACACCAATACTGCCCATCGTTTCCGTGAATTTTATAACGACTACCAACTTGTATATCAGACACTCCGCGGTCCAGCATACTAGATTGTTTTCGGGTGTTTTCCATCTTTTACAGACCAAATTTTAATGCGTTGAACTCGGACTTGAGAGGATCATTTATTCTATGGTCAGTCAAATATTTCTCGTAAGGTGAGCTTAATGTAACGTTAAATGACGGGGTTTATCTCCAGTCGAGTTTCAAACCTTATACAGGCCGTAAAATTTGGCTGAAGTGCTGCTCTGTCCCAGCATTGTACGGTATTTGTCCCACTGTTATTATTATTATCATCATCAGCTTTATTCAATATTATATTTTTGGTACAATATAGAGTTCTCAGCGTAAAGTATTTCAACAAGATTCCGTTTCTTTCTTCTTAGTCGGTCCTGGCGATAAATATCGAGTGATCGCCAGTTAGATATTAGCAGTTCAGTAAATGAACAACTGAATAATGTGCATTCTTTTCGTTGTATATTGCCAGCAACCACATTGTCTCTTATTGAGGTTTTTGTAACTTTGACAACGAAAGGTTGTACACTTTTCAGAAACGCAGCAGAATAGGTCATGTGATTGATAAACATAATGACATATTAAAACAAACGAAAATAGATAACTTGTTGAAATATCTAGATGGCAGGAACAGGTAGCCCAGATGCTCAAGCAGGCCACCCCTTATCAAAGGCTGCCGTACTTTCTAGTAAGCTACTCTCTAACATTGGAACATTAAATTAAATCAGGAAGTTTTGTCCAACATCTATATCTTCAAGTTTTGGCGTTTTGAGAGCTGTTTTTCGTCATTTCCATTCCCAACACCCATTCGTCGCTGTTTGCCACCAACAGATACTGCGGTATTAGAAACAGTCGGCGTGAGCTCGGGTTGTGACCCTTATAGTCGCGCGTCTACTTGAGCATGTGTTTGCCGATTTGGATACACTTTTGGGGACTGATAGTGCTTTTTTCACTTGAAATTCACGTTTCTTTCTTATTAGTTCTGTTAGTGTATCTTTTCTACATTGTGAGCATACATACTGTAACCACAGACAGAAGTGACTTAACATTATTCCGTAGTACTGCCTAGATACTGCAGTACTGAGGAGACAATGAACCTAGCCACTGTGGAAATCACGCTCTATTACCGGGTACTAAGTTTTTTGAGCAACAAGCTTACGATACAATAATCGTTTATTGCGTTGTTTTTCCCCAGTGGCCTGCATTACGGCAGTTCGGAACACCCTTGTCTTCTATTTATTTTTTGCACACTAGTCTTACTAGGAATAGAGACCTGGTCAGGAGCGTGATCTTGATTCCTTAGTTGTAGACACGGTCTTGAAGTTTGAGTCGACTTATCCATGTTGTACGCATTATTCTGAGGTTCTCTATTGGGTGTCGTCTCGATCTTCCTAAAAATCCAGATGCTAGAAACGAGGGATTTTCAAATTATTATTGACCCTTGAATTAAAACCTCTATTTCTGCTAGTCGTGCTTGTAGTTATAGAGTAACTAATTGTAGAAACGCTATTATTGTGTATGCTACTTAAAGACTAAAATGTATATGGTAAGACGATCTAAGGAAGTGCATAAAACTTAAGATGCCACGGGTATTCGGAGTTCGACAACGCTTTAACCAGTAACACCTAATATGAAGCGTACCCACCAAGTGAAATCAAAAGACAGAAACGAGGAGGTTCGAAGATAAATTTGATAGGCTATCAATAAATCGAGGACAGTGTGATCTAATCTGGCTAGCAATTGCAGGGGTTATTGAGCACGGCGTTCCCACACGTGATCTAGTGCGGATGAATGACCGAGCGCCTTCACCTAGGTGAGTCCATTAAAACTAATGTGCGCAACATCCAATGTCGAAAACCTACAATGCAATTTATTTTGGGGATTTATTTACCGCTACAAAACTTAAGCTTCGAAGGAGAAAATAGCAAATGCAAGTGAAAATGCCTTACTATAGAGGACCATGAGATACAATATAGTAAAAAAATAATGTGCAATGAAAATTTTTGGTTCTTCATAAACCTCATCGTTCTTTTTATCGTGCTTTCCAGTCGTCCTGGAAAAGAAAAAATGAATATGTAAGCGCATGTCAAAATAAACTCGTACGCGCTTTAAGACACAAAGTGGGCGATAAAAGGAAAAAAGCGCAAAAGCGATTTCTACAAAATGTGTTTTTTAAAAAAAATTAATATACATATCGGCAAAATAATAAATATATATAAATATAAGCATTAAAAATTGATTTTTTAATATTCTATGTAATGCCATGTAAAATCAAGATGAAGCAAAATGTTAACTAGTGTCTTACGTGCGATAGTCATTTAAATGTTCTGTTTTAAGTTTATTTTTAGATACTGTCGAATTATCATCGTGGGTGTTGGCTGTCGGATGAGGTATTATAAGTGTCGGAGCCGTGTCGTTCGATTGTAACGAAGGAAAATCGACGTGGATAGGATTTCCTTCTACATACGCTGCTTTGAGACGATCGATGCTGATGGTATCGTTGGTTCCGTTCTTATGGTACTTAGTTTCGCGTTGAAGAACTTTGAAAGGTCCTTCGTATGCTGATTCGAAAGGTCGTCGATGGGAGTCTGTACGTACGAAGACGTGTGTACTATCTCGTAAGTCAGGTTGAACGAAAACATCAGTTGATTGCGGTCAAGTGGAAACATGTTTAACTGAACGGATTACGTTTGTAAGCCTGTACGTGTAGGAGGTTAGATCTACAGTCATTTTAGAAGATGAAGAGTGCAAAAATTCTCCTGGAAGTCGAAGTGTCGTTCCATAAACGAGTTGAGACGCAGTGTATCCAATGTCAGCTTTCACTGCATTGCGAATACCTAGTAAGATGAGTGGAAGAGTGCTAGTCCATTGAGAAATGTTTGCAGCTGTTAATGAAGCTTTTGATTGTTGGTGAAAGCGTTCTACCAATCCGTTCGCTTGTGGGTGCCAGGCGGTCGTCCGGAAGCGAGTGTGGTCAGACAAGGGAAAAGTCCGTGATCGGTGGTGATAGTTGAAGGACAGCCGAAGTTTGCTATCCATCGTTCGACAAAGACGCGGGCCACTGTTTCAGCAGTGATGTTCAGGAGCGTGCCCACTCCTTCACGTCTTTATTCATACCAGGCCGGAAAAACCGTTCCGCTTAAAATTGATGGCTGCACGGACAACTGTATGAGAAAGTTTGTGCAACGTGTTGGAGACGTTGCGTCGATAATGTTTCGGCACGATTGGGCGACCCCTACCTGTAGATGTGTCACGAAGTAAGGTTTCCTTACATGTTCTCACCTACTTGATGCGTAGTTTGAGGGTTGTAGACGATAACTCGTGCTGAAGATCAGTGTCTTCTTTTTGAAGCTCGGCGAGTTTAAGAAGGTCGATTCCTTGGAAACTGTTCAAGGAATTTATTCGAGACAACACGTCTGCGACTACATTGTTTGCTCCAGAGATATGTTGAATGTCTGAAGTAACCTGTGAAATGTAGTCCAGTTGTCGAGACTCACGAGGTATGTGTCTGAAGAAGAGCTTAGGGAGAAGGTAAGCGGTTTATGTTCAATGAAAAGGGTAAAATCACGGTCTTCGATATAGTGTTGAAAATGCCGTACAGCACAGTACATTTCTAGGAGTTCCCTACCGAATGTGCTGTACCTCGATTCAGTGTCTAGCAACCGTCTAGAGTAAAATGTCAAGGGTTGCCAGGAGTTGTTAACCCATTGTTGTAAGACTCCTCCGATTGCCGAGTCGGATGCGTCTACTGCAATACTAATGGGTGCTCGGGTGTCCTGATGTGCAAGCGTTGTTGTTTTACCGATGAGTTCCTTAATTGTGGAGAATGCTTTTCGTGCGGTGTCGTCTAAATTAATGGATTTCGCATTTCCACGAAGTTGGTCGGTCAGAGGTTTCATAAGTAATGCTCATTTCGGTATGAAACGTCTATAGAAACTTACGAGGCCGTTAAACGTGCGTAATTGCTTGACGGTGGTCGGTTCTGGGTAATCCAGAATGGCCTCCACTTTGGTTCTAAGGGGTCGGATACCTTGAGCATCGATAGTGTGTCCTAGAAAGTCTAATGAGTCAGTTCCGATTTGAATGTTTATAGTATTGCCGTGGTTTTGTAGTCGTTCGAAAACGAGATCCAGATGCTGGAGATGCGATTCTCTGTCCGGACTTGCTGTGAGGTAGTCGTCAACATACGCATGTACGAAGTTGAGACTTCGAAAGACGTCGTCTATGAATCTTTGGAATTTTTGGGCAGCGTTTCTTAGACCGAAAGGCATTCGCGAAAATTCGTGGGGTCCGAAGGGAGTTATGTTAGCTGTTTTCGTAAAATCGTCTGTACCCAATTCGATTTTCGAGATGACAGTTTTGCCTTTCAAGGTACGAAGATCAGGTGTGTGGGTTTGCGAAAACCCACGTTAAGATAAACGTTCTTTTTTCCGTTTGCCGCCTGTAGATTTAAAACCAATTCATGAAGCCGGTCGTTAAAATTCTCCGGGAGAACGCTGACTTCTGGGCCAGTGTCGACGAGGTGGCGAGCTCTCGTTGTCTCATCTGTGACGCACAACAGGCGGTTATGTTCGCCGGCTACGATTGCTGTTAACATGAAAGTTTCCCGAGTTGTTTTTTGTTTCGTGAAACTTGCAGGATTTTCTGCAATTTCTGGAAGACTTTCCATACTGGTTATGATACTAGCACCAGTCGGGGCTATCAGTCTCTTGTGGTCTAGAGACAGATCGCATACGTGAAGTGTATGACATGAATCTGTAATGTCATTCTGAGTCGTTTGAGGCTTCTCTTTGACTGAAAAAACCTTGGCATTAGATCTCGTGATTTCTAAAATCCAGCCGACGGATGCAGCCAGCTAATCCAAGGCGTTGTTTTGAAACGAGACTAGCACAGCTTGCACCTGTTGAGGAAGTTTGGATAAGCCATCATCGAAGGTTCTTTGGCCGATAACCTCTCTCATTCGTTGCAACATGTCTGTCGCAGAACCGTGTTGCAGGTCAATTTTATTAAGGAGTTGGTCTAACCTTTGTCCATCGGTTAGGTCTCCTCGTTTATGGCTTCGTACGGTTCAGAAACATCACTAGTAAACATATTAGGTGTTACGTACCTGTTGAATTCGCGTGGTAGTGCCCTGAGAGGAATTGTGCACGCGTGCCGTCCACGCCGTGCTCGTAGAATTCGGCTTCTGTGTAGTCAAACCAGGCTTCGACGTTGTCTGGCCAGAAGTGCATCAGTTGGAACGAAGGTGGTGACCATAATTCATATCCTTGGAAGTGTTTAATATTCCAAACTGGTGACGGAAAAGCGATATTTCTGGTGATTGGTAAGAGATCAACGAGACCACTGTAGATTGGAAGATCGCCTGTGTGATGTCGAAAATTTGGGACAGTAACTTGGCATGAACACTTGAGGGCAGAGGTTAATTGTTATGCACTAACGCATCTGTTATTGGACATTGAACATTGTGAAAATATAAAACACGGACCGTGGCTGAAGGTCGTATGACGTTATCGGGATGATTCTTGTTTTGTGTCTCTTTGCGTTCGCGCATCAAGCCACAGTAAACTCATTGACTTTTGAATTAGAAGACAGGTCTTCTCAGTGTTTTTATGAGGAGTTTTCCACGGGTGATAGCTTTAATTTAGCGTTCAACGTATGTAGTTAAAATCACTAAGTATTTAACAAAATCAGGTAATATCCGGTGGGAATTACGATGTAGACATGGTACTTGAGGATCCTCACAAAAATGTCATTAGATCATTTCACCGTTCAAGTTCTGATGAAGTCACTGTTGATGTTGCTGTAGGAGGTATTTATAAGGTAAGTTATTCGGATTCTTTTAAACTTAACTTTTGTGAAAAAAATGACCTTCGAATGGTATTTTCACGTAACATGAAGTTGAATATAAATCTAGGATACTCTCATAAACTTTACTGACTCTTCGCTCTTAATATAAGTCGTCTTATATTTCCCTAGCTTTTCCACCCAAGCCGACACCATGTAAGCTATGCATTTAGTAATTTTTGTGTACTTCAAGCAAAGCACTCCTCTTTATCAGAGGAAGAAACATGAAATTCCACCGAAAGCTAGGATATCAGTCAAACAGTTGCCGCCAGCGTCATCACCGAGTGCATCCAAAGAGAAGGTGGATTTATTCTAAAAGCATACTGCAATAACCAACACAGAAAAACCAACCTGCCATCCATATAGTAAAAGTTTGCCTCCCACCTCTGCCTCTTTTAATTGTGCAGTTGAATTGATATTTGCTGAAACCTTGGTCATAAGTTTCATGAAGTTCATGGCTTGAGTCAATTAAGTAAAATTACCGCGTCTAAATATTATGCCATTAAACAGTCGTGTTTTAGAAAATAAAATCCACATGATTTTAAGCAATATCATTACTAATAATCCAGTAAGACGAGATTGTATAAGTACAGAAGTAGTAGATGAGATTGTAAACCTCTAGATTTGTAGGAGTCAAATTAACCAAAGATAATTGTATTAAATCTTGGTAAGATCTTAAGAATGTCCACCCACTTACTAGAGCTAAATGAGGGTTATAAACCCGTGTGAAGAGTAATAATTATGATTTACAGTTGATGGTTAGAAATAGGAGTTTTCATCACGAGCTGACACCAGCTAAAATGCCAAAGCTCTGCTTAGACAAGTGGGTGGGTGAATTTCGCTTCAAAATCCAAGACCTGTTACCCTGAATCAGATTGGGTCGTCTATAAATTATAGTCTCGCCTAAATCTTCATGAGATCTACTGTCTACTTTGTTGGTAGTACTTCTTTGATTATACTAATCTTTTAAAAGTTCTAGCACATTTAAGGAGTTGTAAAAACGAGTAATCTAACAGTTATTCAATAAAACGTCCTGTTAGTACTTGAATATTCGTTCTGCATCCCTTTTTGAACGTATAGTTTTTTCTCCAATTAGTAACATTTTGAATCTCCCAGTTTTCATATGCTTTATTTTCTCTCCATGCTGTCATTACCAACTAGAGCAGAATGCTCTCTTGTTACATGTCTTTCTGTTGGTTGTATTAATGGTTATTTGTTTTCAGTTACATTTACACTTGAGTTGTCGCTACTTTTATTGAACCTCAAACCCACCCTTCAACATCATAGTTCCTATGAAGTCATTGACTTTTAGCTTAAACCACGCGGCCAGGTTCCTTTCTATTCGAATGTGTTGACTATATTTTCAACCTCTGACGTATGCTGGGACACCACCATACTTATTGCAGGCCAGTAATCGTTGTTTATTGAAATCAGGACCGCCTCCAATGCGTTGGACAGGACTGTTCTATGAGATGGTCTGTTAAAGCGGATGTATCTGAGTTTATTAACATTTTGAAGGCCCTATGTACAAACACAGACAAAGGGCATACAGCCACCATTCGTTGAGATTTTACATGTACATTCTGCCTCCGTAGTGTCTCACATCAACTCAGAGCTCAAATACTGTGAAATTATCCGATCAAATTTAAACGAAATTTCTTATATAACTCTGCTTGGTGTAGGTAATACTGGTAGGAATCTGTTACCTGAAAATTTCTCAATCCTGAATATGTGGACAATGTTGACCTATTATGCGGTGATACTCAAGTCATATAATCACTACGTAATCAGTTGCCAATCAGCATTTGTAAGTATGGCGTATGTTTTGCACCTTCCAAGTGCAAAGTACTTTAACGAGACTGAGAGGAACCCACAACCTACACTCATTCTTCGTAATGAGCAGAAGTAGTCAAGAAGTTCGTGTATTTGGCTAGCTGTGTAAGATACTCGTAAGCTATTAGTATTTGATTACAGATGTCTTAGAAATATTGTTAGCATCTGCTGGGAACACCGGGTAAGTAATAGTGAGGTTAGGCGCAGGGTATTAGGAAATGATGCTAAATCATTTGATGAGATGGTGAATCTTCATCAACTGAGATGGTTGAGCCACGTGTTACGTATGCCTGAACACCAATTACCACGACGCGCAATACTGACTAGTGTTGGAGACGGCTGGGAGAAAGTCACGGGCGGCCAAACCAAAACGTGGCATCAGTGCTTGAAGTCACTAACTTCTAGTCTTAGCCATGTTGGTAGATACAGACTGCTTGGTTGTGGTCCGCGTGACTATCGTAATCAATGGTTGGTGATTCTGAGTGACATGGCTCAGAATCGATTACAATGGCCTAGGTGTATACACTCCTTGTCTCCCCTTAAACCGTGAGATTAAAATTAATTTATGTCTTTATTTTTGCAAACTAATTCTTTCTTCCCGTACTATGTCCTCATACAATCTTTCTTTTACATATTACTACCATTGAAGTAACTATCTCTATGAATTCGGTGTTCATTTTGTTGTGCTAATGAGGTGTAGCAACTCGGACCGATGCACATATGCTCCTGGTCCTACATTGTAGCTGGCTGACTTAGGAATTTTTAGTTGATGGTGCGTTTTTAATCGCGCTTTATTAGTATGAAAAACAAGATAGATCGTTCCTGTGAATCCCTTGGCATGGCTTTCACATTTATTGTGATGTGAAGATGCAGACGTTTCAGATTAACATTTATTAGGATGCATATCCATACAACTGGTATGTCCCAAATGAAATAAAATATCAGCCTTAGATTCTTGACGATAGTCTGATAAGATTTAGTTTCAGAGTCAGTCAGTCAGCTACAACGTAGGACCAGGCACATTTATGCATCGGTCCAAGTTGTCATACCTCGTTAACACAACAAGATGGACACCGGATTCATAAAAGTAGTTAATTCGGAGGTGGTAATATATAAAAGAAAGATTGCAATAAGGATATAGTACAGGAAGAAAGGATTAGTTCATAGAAAGAAAGATTTGAAGCAATTTTAATCTCTCCTTATGCTTAAAATTTGTGTTTGCTAAAAATAAACGATTGTCTGAGCACAGTTGCAGCAGACGATCACCATTATCTGTTCGTTGTGCCGGAATACTAAAATACCCACCTAAATGCCTTTCTGTTTGGTTTAAACTACCTATCTGGGCATTAAAGTCACCTGCTACGAGTACTATGTCTGAACTTTTAGCTTTCTGTAAAATTCATCTTTCACTTCATCTGAGCTGCAGTCGGTGGGAGGGTAGGCAGAAACGAAAAAAAGGCAACGACTTGTGTCCCTATCCTTCTGAGTTCTTACGGAGCCGTTTAGCCGAACAACACATAAACGACTGTTAACGGGGATCCACTCTAACAGTGCTTGTTCCGCCCTCATGCTTAGTGCTATCCTTACTCCTGCCAGTCCACGAGAGCTGGCCATCGCGTCACCAGATACACGGAGGGTGTATCTCGTTGGCTCTCCGTGTTGCCGAGGTGAGGTCAAGTGAATGACCACACTGGGATCCTGTATGCGTGTTTCAGAGACACAGCATACATCAATGGTACGAGATTCTAGGGTTCTAGCCAAGGAAGCCTGTTGACCGGTTTGACATAGGTTGAAGGCTCCAATGTGTAGTTTGGAGCGAGGTTTCAGTAGACTTGGGACAGTGTTTTGAGCACTAAAATCGTTGGCTATGGTGACATTTGAGGAGGAAGCCGAAAAAAGAAGTTTAGAGGTGAAAGTCGACTTAGGAGGAGTAATAGGAAGTGAGGACGGAGGTTGATTATGAATACAGTGGTCTTGAGTGCTGTTAGAGGTATGAGGGAGGTTATCACTTCCCGGTTGCCCACACCGTGGAAGGGTTCTTCTGGAGGTACCTGAAAAGGAAATTGGATCAGAGGTGGTCTTAGTGACCTGAGAGCGTGACCGCAGTGCCCAAGGGACAACTGCTTGAGGTCGGTCACACACGACCTTTTTATGGGTAATTTTTGTGTTAGCTCCGTACTTTTTGGGACCTTACAGCCGAAGACGGATATCCGTGGGATAAGGCGAGGTGTGCATTTTTAGGGTCGACCTTTTCTAACCCCACCCCTCCTAGTGGGAAGGCAGCATCGCTGTCATGCTGGTTGTCTGAAGGAAACACCTTACTGCTGTCACACCTCTGTACAGTCAGCAGTACGACTTTGCCTTCGGACCTTGGGTTTGTTGCTTTTAGTCTTACCGCTCTTCAACCTACCTGTCTGACATGGTAGGACCTTGAGGAACAGTTGTTCCAGCCAGTATAGCTCGGTTGCTTCATCACGATAGGCAAGCCCGACCACCACGTCAAGGTAGCAACAACGGTCGGGTTGGTTTCAGAAACGGGTGTTACATTACTTTGGGGTCCTTATCCTCTTTCTAACAGTTCTCTACTCTAAAGTAGTATATCGTGGTAATTGATAACTGGATATTAAGTAAACCAACTTGCTCACGAGAAAAATACTTTCGGCCTAATTTAAGACTAGAAAAAAATAATATTTTGTAAGCGACTTGGGAAAAAATGTTGTTTACAACTACGAATCAAAAGAATGGCTAATCAAAGACCAATTACCTAATAGTCAACTGAAGGAATTCAAAAGGGAGAAAGACATGAAAATATTTAGTCCAAATGCTCAGTACAAGTTTAGAGAGAATATTTCCGTCTAGTAACGCACTGTACTCGTGAAATATCGAGTTGCGACAATATATAAACAGTTGATAATTCTTCAATCATTTAGTGTCGTATAAACATTCCTGTTTGTGTTTCCCCCCAATATTTCTTGGTTTTCTTCACTATTTACTAAGTTTTTCGTGTCGATGAATACAGCGAATCACTTAAACAAAATAAACTTCCTAAGTACTAAAGCTCCTTCAAGATGTGTCTATCTAACCAGTAGCATCCAAAGACATTTAAATTGGAAATTTCATTGTCTTAAATATTCATTTCATGCTTATTGAGTGCAACGTTATTTTTCAGGAATATAGAATATTAGGCATTTATCTATGCTCAGCCTAGTTGCCTCCGTATTAACTCCGAATAACCATTGGTTGATAACCTTGGGTGACATGGTTCAAGATCGTTTGCGACGGCCGAGATGTATTCATTTTTTTATCTTCCCTTAGATCATGAGTTCCAAAAATACGCTTTTCTATCCCTTAAATTTATATTTTTTCCGGACTTTTTAAATTACTATTGATGCTGTTACCATTTCTACTCTGACATCTCGCACATATACATCATGTTCTGGGTTGCCTAAAGCTGATTAACTGAAATAGTGCTCCATAATAGTATTTAAATCTGCCTATAGTTGTATTTAATATCCATCATTTTGTTTTATAGGATATATTTTTCATTTCTACTCAAATGTGTAAATGTAAAATTTACATTTTAGTAGTAGAAATCTATATTTTACACTCATTGTTGTATTGCGTTATTTACAGGTTTGCTTTAGTAATTATTTCTCTTCTATATCTCACAAAGTTGTGTCGATGATGTGGCACAATTCCAGTTCTAATCCTCCAGAAAGTCCATCACTTTCAGGTGTTAGTACCCAGGTGAGTTCATTAAATATATTGTAGTGACTGTTTAACCTTCATAGATGATTGATCAGGAAATCCAAAATTATGAAGTCCATTAACTTTACTTGCCGTTGTCATGAACTATTGGTTTTAAATCTTTTATCTCATTTCTGATATTTCTCACTTTTTACTTGTTTAGAGATTTCTAGGTCAAAGTGACATAAATATGTTACTGTTTGATTAGGATAATTAACGTCACCATAAGATATGTTGTTATGTAAATCAGGTAATCATAATGTGGTTACAAAACCAGAAAAAACTTGAAAATGATTCTGTTATACAATCGAATTTTATCATTACCAGTCCTTCCAAAAACGCTTTCTACACGTAAATCATTTCCTAGTTACAATATTTTCTTTATCATTAAAATCACAAACTATCCTAAGTTATACAACCCTTAAAAGCTAGGAAACAGTAAAGATCTGTCTCGTCCTAGTGCGGGACTCCTCAGTAGTGAATATTCAAAAGCCTACCAGCTGTCGTACCCAATACCTTCAGGTATAGCGAAAAGCGCCTAACATTTAAACCTATGATCTGACATTCAGTGTTTTACGCGTTTAACGTCAATCAATTCGTGATTTTGTACAGTCATCTCCCAATATCATTGGTAATTAATTGCTTCACATCTGATACTTTCGAACCCCGTTAATCATATCTTCTCACAAGAGCTTCAAAAAATTACCTCTGGAAACTAGTCACTAGCAAACACATTATCAGTACACGGGGGTTTGTGGAAATTATTGAATGTTATTGAGATCATGAACTAACCTAAGTTAAACAACCAATAATCCACTGGAGTAGGGCAAATTTGACTAAAATAGTACAAAGTTGAACAGCTTAAAGTTTTTGTAGCTCTCATTTCTAAAGAAATAATAATCCAAAAACTAATAATTCTTTTCTCATTGTCTTCTTTTTTATACAAATGTCTTCAAAATTGCAGATTTCACAGAGTTTATATAATTTACACTCAACAATTTCCAAGGCTATAACCCAGCAGTTTGAAAGTCGTGTACTTTTAACACGATCTTATTCAAATGCAATTTTTCTTCATTATCGTGTACTATATTGGTCATTAGGTCAAGCATTGGTTATTATTTTATTTGGAATTGGTCAAGTCTTAGTTATGCGATCGTTCTTCACATCTCCATCAAATCAACGATCTACAAAGCCTATTCCAATGTCTACTACACCATTACATACAGTTAGCTTTTAATAAACTTTTTTTCTTCTCAACTGGTATTTATTATCATTGAAATACCGAAATTCTTTCTGTACCGAACGTTTTCTTTTAGAACATATTCATGTGATATGTATGACAAAGTGATTTTCTATTCACTTCTTTATAAAACTAGACCTTTTTTTTTACATATCTTCTGGTTTCCTAATCTTTTTTTGATTTTTTTGATATACCTGTTTATTGTTATGTTCTATAAATGATGTCAATTTTATTTTTTAACCTTCATATTGTTTGTAAAACAAAGTTTCTTTAAGAAAAAAATCCTTTGTTGATCACTCCATGTTTTGGTCTTGTTGTTTTGTTGTTTGTTTGTTTGTTTCTTAATAAGAAAAAAAAACCAAGTTCCATCTTACACAATGTATCTTAGATACATACGTTTGTATAATTAGATGTGAGTCTTTTGATTAGACCATCATTTAAAATGATTTTTTAAAATACTATTTCTGTTAAGTTTATTTTGATAATAGGGTTTTGTGAAATTATGTTATTATTCTAGTATAAGCTACTATAGATAGTTGTATTTGAGGTATTTGCTCTGTTTTATCTAAATAAATGAAGATAATAGTTGAAAGGGAAAACTATTCATGGTGTTTTGTATAGTTAAGCTTTATCATGTTTTCATTATGCTTAATTCGTCTTTTAGATAACTTTACTGGTTTCAATAAATAAATTTTGTGGTTATCTTATTCCATGTTGAAAAAAATAAGAATTATTTGAAGCAAACATTGTTTTATTGTTTCACAATACATCTTATAGTACAAATTAACATCTAGACTTTCATATAAAACTAGTCACTTTCAATATATCATATGGATTAACTTCTGTCTTGATGTATAGTATGAACAACTTGAAGGTCTGATGCGTGAATACAATTTAGAACAACGACTAGCTTTTCTACTCTTTTGGAATTATTTCTCACTAGATGAAAGTTATTTTCTTATGTATATTACTATTCGAATGACGTTTTTCATATAGTAAACAACAGGATATTTTCCTCTGTACCATATTCATGTTACGGAAAACTACATTGTTGTTAATATCACTGACTTGAACATTCTAATGCGAGTGATCAATATCTAGTTTATTAGTATGAAATCTGATACATTTGTGATTGTTGACTTCTAATCTATCGACATTAAAGTACACTGAAATTACAGTGAAGACCTTATTTGTGACGAGTTTTCATCATAAAATTATGGTGCTGTCATCTGTTTATACATTCATGTTGACTTCATTTGTCTGACAGCCATGAACACAAGTTCAATTCTATATACATTGAAATTCTAGACCATGGAAATTTCAAGCAATCTCTAAAAGCATGGCATCTAAATCAATTAGCAATCAACAAACACATCAACATAAATTCAAGCTTTGAACCCATGAGGATTCCGATTTAACGCTTGCCTCATGATTCAGTTTGATGATTTCCTCATTGTATGTCCTATCCACTTTCAACGTCTTTTCCTAATTTCCTCTTCAGCTAGAAGTTGGTTTGTTCTCTATCACAGTAGGTTGTTGCTGATGGTATCCGGTCAAAAGGCATTCACTATCTTGTGTAGACAATTGTTTACAAATACTTGTACTATTTTGATGATGGTTTTGGTAGTTCTCCAAGTTTCAGCTCCGTACAATAGGACTGTCTTAACGATCGTATCGAAGATTATGAGTTTGATATTGGTTGACAGTTGTTTTGAGTTCCATATGTTCTTCAATTGTAGGGATGAGGCCCTTTGTCAATCCTTGCCTTTACGTCTGCATCGGATCCTCTTTGTTGACCGATGGTGCCGCCCAGATATGTGAACGTGTCCATCTCTTCCAGAGTTTCTCCAAGTGTGATTGTGTTGGTGTTCTCCGTATTGTATTTGGGGATCTTACTTTTTCCCTTGTGTATGTTGAGGCCTACTGATGTAGAAGCTGCTGCTGCACTAGTTGTCTTCATAATCAATGAAGTTGATATATAATGACAAGTTCCTTTCAACTGATTGTTCAACTGTGATCCCCAATGTCTCAATTCGGTCTGTGCACGACCGTTCCTTATGAAATTTGGCCTGTTGATCTCGAAGTTGGACGCCTACTGAATCTTTCGTCCGGTTCAGCAACACTTCATTGAAAATCTTTCTTGGTACTGACAGTAGTGTGATGCATCTGTAGTTCTCACATTTGCTCAAATCTTTCTTCGCTATCTTGATGAGGTATCCTTCTTCCCAGTCCATCGGAACTTGCTCTTCCTGAATAGAACGTAAAGCATACTTGCAGTCACTTCTATGTCTGACTTCAGAGCTTCAGCTGGTATACTGTCAGGTCCTGCGGCTTTCACACTCCTGATTTGTCTGATGGTCATCCTGATTTCTCCCGTCGTTGGTGGGGTGACGTCCATAGGAAGGTCTGTAGGTGCTGCTTCGATAGCCGGTGGACTCAATGGAGCTGGTCTATTCAAGAGTTCTCCAAAGTGTTCCACCCATTTGTTCCCCTGTCCTTGAATTTCAGTGAATGTCTTGCCTTCTTTATCCTTGATTAGTCTCTCTGGTTTATTATAGTTCGCTGCCAGTTTCTTCGTCGTGTCATATAGCTGTCTCATATTTCCTTCTGTTGCAGCTTTTCCGCTGTCGTTGCTAGCTCTCACGTATTTCTGCCTGTCAGCTCTAATGCTATTCTTTATTGGCTTGTTTTCTTCAGTATATTCAGCTTGTGCCTTGACTTTCTCTGCTCTTGTTCGGTTGTTGTTAATTACTGTCTTATTCTTCCTTTCTTGAATCTTATCTAGGGTTTTGATAAAGATCCATTCCTTATGATGCTTCTTCTTGCGACCCAGTACCTCCTGACACGTTGAAGTTAACACTTCTTTGATCCCTCTCCAGTTGTCCTCCATAATAGTTTCTTCTTTCAGTAGATCCTGTAGGGCTTGAAATCTACTGTTGAGAGTTATCTTGAATTCGTTGAGTTTGTCAATATGTCGGAGGAAAGTTGTATTAAACCTCTGTAATGCTGTTTTTCCAGTTGTCCAGTGTTTCTCTAGCTTCCGTTTCATCTTGGCGACCACCAGGTAGATGGTGATCTGAAGCTATGTCAGCTCTTCTGGTTCCCACGTCTTCTATTGTCCTTCTTAATATTTTATTGATACAAATATGATCTATTTGGTTCTCCTTGGTGTGGTCCGGTGAGACCCATATAGCTTTGTGTATTCGTTTTTGTGGAAATATTATGCCGCCTGTGACCAATTTGTTGAATTCAGATAGATTTGGAAATCTGTCACCATTTCCGTTCATCTCTCCCAATCCATGTCGTCCAAAGATATCTTCATATCCCGTGTTGACAATTCCGACTTTGGCGTCTAGGTCTTCCATCAGGATTGTCAGGTCCTTCCCTGGGCACTTCGTTATAATCGATTGTAGCCTCGAGTAGAACTGATCTTTATCATCATCATCATCATTGCTATCATTGGTGGGTGCATAACACTGGATAACATTCATTGTAATTCCCTCCTTCACTGTTTTGAAGGATACTTTGATGATTCTGGATCTGTGAGATTCCCATCCTATAAGTGTATTTCGTGCTTCCTTGGACAACATCAGAGCAACTTGATGCGTGTGTGGAGCATTTTCCTCTTTGTGACCGGAGTATAGCAGCATCTCTCTCGTATTTAGCCTTTTCTGTCCAGCTTGGGTCTAGTGGGTTTTGCTGATTCCCAGTACTGCCAAATTGTATCTCCTCATTTCCGTTGCTATTTGACTGGTCTTCCCGGTCTCACACATTGTCCGGACATTCCATATACCTACAAAACTGTTGTTGTGGTTGTTAGAAGGGGTGTATCTGTTTCGTGTCATCCGAATAATCTCGACTCTCATCATGAGGCGTCATAACTCTTCCTTTGACTTGTAGAGCAGAGTTTAAATTGTTTAATTTGGTTGGCGTTGTATAGCAAGGTTGTTTTCTGCGAGATGGAGTTGTTGACCCCGCGTCCAACCCTTCTCGTTTGTGTGGGCTTTGAACCGGCAGTAACTCTAGAAGAGCTATAGGCTCAGTTCAAACAACCAATACATATGAAATAATAGTATCCACTAGTAAGATCACTTTTTTCAAGCCTTATCTAGACAAGGAAGGGACACGGGTGTTATATATTTCTTCATAATACATATACTACTTCGATTGTAAGGCCAATCCTTACAACCCTTTGTTATCATTCAAAAGACAAGGTCCAACTCCATTTAGGTAAGATGAAAGTATACAGTAGTTCATTCGAAATTGTTTACCTTTTCATGACCACTGTCGACCAAGTATGATTGTCTAACCGCCTCCAAATGATTTAGGGAAGTGTGCCCTTGTTCGTCGGTTTGTTGTCTGGTAGTATGTCCAATGTAGCTGTTTCTACAGAATCATCTGAATTTGTAAATACACGCACGTAGGGGAACGTAATCATATTAGATAAAGTCCAGTTGAAAATATTAGAAAACTTATAAATAACCTGCTCACTTTTGGAAATATGCCAATGATGGTTATTGATAACGAAAATGTCGTCACTGTTTATACAAACGATATTTACAGTTGCCGTGTTATAAATAAATTTATTTTGCATTGTTTTGGCCTCCTGTTTCCTTTAGTTTCCATTCTATGTGCACTTCTGTTCTTCAACTCACTCGGCAGTTTGTCTCTGTTGAAAGTTATGTCTTGTGAAAATGGTCACAAGTCAGTGGGTGGTCAATTCGATGAATACTACCACAAAATATATGCATTTTAAAACATCTTTTCTGGAGCTATATGTTCCCTTTAAGCTTACTTTCTTCAATGTGTCTCCTAGCTGATATTCGGAGATTCCCTGTTTTGACCATCGTTGTATTTGAGGGACTGCGGACATTTGATGGCAACACAATGTCGATAATTCAAACGTTCGTCACTGCTGAAATTCAATTGGTGTCACTGGCTTGAAACATCTAGCTCATTGGATTGGTCGTATTTTACTAGTATCATCCCAGTGACTTCCATACTATGCATCATTTTCCAACTCTGGGAATGAATCGAAAAACTGAAGAGGTGATCAGTTTATGACTTGGCTACGTGGTCAGTGGAGAGCAATGTAAAATGTAGTATAAATATTCATTGGTCCAACTTGTCATACGACGTAAGGACAGCAAGTAAGTTTATTCAATTGGAAACCAAAGTAGTAAACTCGGGGATAATAAAAAGAGATTAGCTTTATAGATTATGAAGCAAATAATTCACGTAATAAAAGGTATAAAGTAATTCTAGAACTCGGGATTGAAGGGAAGACAGCGTGAATTTATTTGAATCACTGAGACTAGTTTTGAGTCATCCAAAGCCTACAACTATTTTTCTCGGTTATCACGTGTACACTAAGCAGTCTACATCTGATTCAAGGTACTTGTCAGTTCTTTACGACTTCCCAGTCGGTGTTGTTGTCTAATTGATGGTTAAAACTCAACGTTTAATCGTTGTAGTGTATGTTTGTGTCCCACTTCCTGTTATTTCTCTCCTGCAGCTCGGTGAATATCACTATACTTGACGGGATCACTAATTGTCAAGGATATTGTATTTGTAGACAATTTATAACAGGAATGTTCAATAAAGATGTTATCTTTGCTGTAAACAGTAAGATTTGCACAGTGACCTTATGGTTCCGAAAGTCCATTCTAAGCTAACAAAAGATAACTGGGTCAAAAATAATCATTACAAAAGGAAATAACATTGTCATCAAGTTACTTAACAGCTGATAAGTCACAATGAACTTAATATTAAATTCATTTTGTACTGTACTGTACTGCCAATGATCAGTCTCATATTGTCATATGTGCATGCTGTACGGGTTGTCTCGATACTGTCTTAAGTCACAAGCATTATTAAGCAAATATAATATTGTAATAGTTGAGATCATGAGTCAATTGAAACTAGACCACCATGGTAAACCTGGAAGCACTGGATGGCCGTTTTATCCTACTGTGGAACTCCCCAACAGTACGCATCCACGATCCCGCCTTGCGAGACTCGAACCAAGGACCTATCAGTCTCGTGCGTGAGCACTTCAATTGACTCATGATTTCAACTATTAAAATTACTATAATATCCACAAAACCCCTTCTAATATTCAACGATAATATTGTTGTCGAATTGAACTATTTATTCCAAACAAATATTGATTAGTTTTATTCATAAGGTACTAAAAAATTGTTACAATTCTAGAACGATGTGATCGATAAATTATTACTGACCCCTTAATTAATAGAATATATTTTTTCATCAGTCGTACAAAATGTACTCTGAATTATTTAATAATGCTTAATGAGACTTGATTTGAAGAGAAAAACACAATCATTAACTCTAGCTAAACTTATTAAATGTTATAATTAGCATTCTGAAAACAAAAAAACATCAGTTAGAACTTTCAGAATCAATTTTAGTCAAGCTCACCTATGAATGTTAACAGAAGTATTATGGACAGTGTTATGTATTTATGTCTGGCTAGTTATCACATGATTTAACTACCAATCAAAATACGACTTATACAATCTTAGCACTGTGCCACCAAACCAATGACCTTCGACCGGTATGAGCAGCCTAGCGTCCTTATTGGTCCTATATCCGCCTAGCCCGTCTACTTGAGTCCAGAACACCGATACCAGCTTCCACTATGCGAATCGAATCGAATCGTTTATTTCAGACATACTGGGTTTATATATCAAACAAACAGACCGCAACGCACCATAAAATAGGAAATAACATTTGTACACAACACAGCCAAAAAGTGATTGTAAACGTGGGAGACCGTAATTAATAAAGTAAGTATAACATAAGGACAGTAAATCGTACAATAATAAATCATAGATCAAAATAAAGCTTATAACAAGGGGAATATAGATATGCATAATCTAATTATTGAATAATTATACCATAAGAAGATATAGATAATACTAGTCAATTAATATGTGTCAGAAGTTACTCGTGATTTAATCTTCGCTCGGATATAACAGACAGTGTAAGAAAAGTAAGAATATGACTTCAATCAGATCAATTAATTATCATCATCGAGATATAATCTTTTATTTAATGAGCTTTAGTTAAATATTAATAATATCATATTCAACTTGATCTCTGATTTGTTTGTGAATAACCACATAGTTATTCAAAGGGAGTAACATCTAAAATTTTCAACAAGTCTTTCATGAACTCAATTGGACTTGAAAATACTTTCAATAAAGTGGTCAATGGACATTTACACAGCACCGAGTTTGAATTACATATGATCATGGTCTTGAATGACGAAACTTATTTCAATACTACTCATGTTGAAGATTTTTTTTGTCTATAAAGTAGTGAACATTTGTATCTTCATCCTAGTACGACACTGTTTAACAATGCACGTCAATGATCTCACACGCGGAAACCGGATCCAGAATCTTCGATCTCATCACGCGCGGACGCCTAACCTCTAGATGACTGAACCAGTATCCAACTGTGCCAATATCTAATTTCAATCGATCCATGACATTAGGCAATAATCTTTTACTGTTTTCTGTGAGTAACTGCCTCACACCTGACGCGAATTAGCTCCACTGGCCACCAACTCCAATTAGAACTCCGCGAATTTCCTCTCAAAGTTACTCACTAGTGAGGACATGATAACTACTATAGATATAGGGTTGGTGGAAATTGTAAATGTTGTTAAGATAAAATCAGGATTTTAATATAACTCAACAATCTACACAACCCTATACTTAGAATTTTTTAATCCACTACATAACTGGTAAGTATAAGATCCGCCATGTTCATCAATGGAACATGGTGGATCTGATGCAGATGTGAAAGCGCGGATCGGTAAAGCAAGAACAGTATATTTACAACTGAAGAACATCTGGAGCTCAAAACAACTGTCAACCAACACCAAGGTCAAGATTTTCAATACAAATGTCAAGACGGTTCTACTGTATGGGGAGGAAACCTGGAGAACTACAAAAGCCATCATCCAGAAGATACAGAAGTTTATTAACAGTTGTCTACGCAAAATACTTCGGATCCGTTGGCCAGATACTATTATCAACAACCTACTGCTGGAGAGAACAAACCAGATCCCAGCGGAGAAAGAAATCAGGAAGAAGCTCTGGAAGTGGATAAGACACACATTGAGGAAAGCACCCAACTGCGTCACATGGCAATCCCTCACATGGAATCCTCAAGGCCGAAGGAGAATAGGAAGACCAAAGAACACATTACGCCAGGAAATGGAGATAGACATGAGAAAAATGAACAAGAATTGGATGGAACTATAAAGGAAGGCCCAGGATAGAGTGGGTTGGAGAATGCTGGTCGGCGGCCTACGCTCCACTAGGAGTAACAGGCGTAAGTAAGTAAGTAAGTAAGTAAGTATAAGATAGAATGTCATAAACCGTACCTTGTCTATTATTCACTTGTCACTCATAGTTAATATTAATAATATGAATACGTTAAGATTAAGATTATATAAACCCACGACTGATAAAACTAGGAAATCATTGAAAAAAATATGTTTTCATGAGTGTTAAGAAGAAAGTAAATATATACTTTATTGATTTGCATTTCTTATTCAGGTCAGTCAAATTATTGATTTTGAGATTTATACACACACACGCACATACACATTAGATTATTGATTAACTAACTACCAGTTCAATTCATTCAAATTTATTGACTGACCGAAACATTTCAAGTGATATGTAAATTATTATTATCATTCTGGATCTCGTTGATGTAGCAGTTAGTGAATGTTACGTCCTTTAGTTGATTACGGCAACTATCGGCATTTGAACGCGTAGAACCCCCACAGTTGCAAATCAAAAGACAGAAGAAGCAGAAGGGATTATTGGGTGAGTTAAAAATGTACAGAAAAACAGCGATATTTATAGTTTTCAGTATAGATTATAACATCATTATGATCCAGCCAATCCGCAAGTAGAAGGGTTAAACACGTGTCCAATCATAGCATACCACGTTAATATTCTAGAAGACTCTATTAGGTCCTAATTGGATGGGATCTCTTCGGCTCCTTTAAAACATCTGGGGGCTTCGTTGTGCTTTTTGGGAGCCATCCCAATTTCTCCCTGGAATAAGATTTCCTGCTGGGGTCCACTTGTAACCTGGTAACTGGTTCTCAACAGCGTTCTCTTTTGTTGTCCTCCACGTCGAGACCTTAATTTTTTTGCTCTTTACGGTATTCTTGAACGTTTCTATCATTGAAGTATCTGCGATTACCTCCAACGGTTGATTCACTTGACTATCTCTGGTGTGCATCGACTCTATATTTATAGATTTGGTTCGTATATCTAATGCATGTTCATAGAGCTTTTCGGACATTAAAAAAATTTCTGCCTAGTCTTCGCAGAACTATCCCTGGTTCCCACTGATTTTGTCCCTGTTATGATTTGGTAAGTACTCTTTCCCCCGACGTCAAAAGTGAGAATATAACTACTTTTTCTGTGGACATATACCTTTCAGGGTGATAGCATGACGTTAAAAATCGTCCGGATGATTCTTCCAAATGGGACTTCGGTTAATGAATTTCATTCTGGCACAACAGAGTTGGGGGTAGCTCTGTAAGGTGATATTTGACTTGGCGTCCCCTTCCCTTCCTCTTTAAGCAATGCTCTACTGAAGGTGCCTATGAAGCATTTTGCTTGTCCATTAGACTGAGGATGATGGGTGGCTAGCGCAAGTGAATTATCCCATCCACATCACAGAATCATTTGAAAAAATTTAACGAGAATTGTTTGTCATCGTCCGTTACTAAGATTGTTGGCACCCCGAAACGGCCGAACAGAATAGACACTTCGTTGATTGTTTCTTCGGTTGTACAGTTCGGCATAGTACATATTTCCGGCCAATTTATCAGTGCATCCACGATAACTCGGAACATTTTTCCTTAAACTGGACCAATAAAATGTTCATGAAGTCTCTCCCAGAGTCCTGGAGGTTTAGGCCACTGCTATGGTTCACAATTTAAAAGGATTCTAACAGGTTCCAGGCAAGACGAACAGCTATGGCATTTGTCTTCGATATCTCTGCCTATTTATGACCAATAAACGTGACTTTGAGCTTACGACTTTATTTTATTGATCTTAGGATGGCCACTGTGAAATTGCTTGAGAACCCTTTAGCGCAGTAATTCTGTGATAATAATTCGGTCGCTGAATGTGATACATGAGCCGACAACCATCAATATAGTTTTGCAAAAGCTCCCCTTCGAAGAGATGGTCTGGCCACCTTGCAAGAAGATAACTTATAACTTCTATTAATATCTTTATTTTCGAAAGTTTCGTCGATAGCTTCTAAGGTAATTGGAAGTACATCGATTGCATAGTGCAATACGCGACGGACTTCTTTTCCAGTTTCCATGTTTGCCGAGAGAGTATTTTCCGAGGTTTTTGCCTGAGAATCTGTTAATCTCAACGAAGCATCAGCTTGACCAGAAGCTATAGTATACCGGTGCCTGGTCTTGAAATCGTAGCCCTGAAGTGTAGTTGTCCGTCGTCGTAGTCAGCTAGCCGTATGAATAGAGATCCTCTTTCTTGACCCATATATGGCGAATAATGGTTTATGATCTGATAGTAGAGTGAATTACAGACCAAATACCATGTTGTGGAACTTTTTATGGCAAAGATAACCAATGAAGCTTTCTTCTCAATTTGGCTATAGTTCCGTTCTGTCGTTGTTAATGATCTGGCTGCATGAGAGGTCGCTTTTTCAGATCTATCGGTCAAAATACGAGAGGTGATTGTTTCTATACCATAATTTGAAGCATCTGAATCAACCAAACTAGGCAAACAAGAATCATAACGCGTAAGTAAAAGGTTTTAGGCTAGGAGTTGCTTGATTTTCTCAAAACCTGCTTGACAACTTGCCGACCGATCCCATTTTACATTCCTTTCTATCAGGTGGTTTAGTGAGGCACGCGGACAATGGAGAACAGGAATGGAAGTTCCGTAACGAATAACCAATTCTAAGAAAGATCGTAGAGTAGGGATATTCGTCGGTCTGGACATGACTTTTACAGCTGGGTCTCGTCTACATCCATCTTTATCTGTTATAAAATCGAAGTATCGTACCTGTTTTATATAAATGTCACACTTTTATGCGCGAAGGTAAAAGCCGTATTCAGCTATGCGTGATAGCACCTGGTCAAGTTTCTTTTGTAAGTCCATTTTTTCTGCTCTCATGATTGTGATATAACTCCTGGAGTACCTTATAACATGGTATCTATCACTTGCTGGAATACAGAGGGTGCCATCTTGACTGCAAAGGGCAGTCGGTGATATTGGAATAGGTCCTTGTGTGTATTGATCGTGGGGAGATCTTTACACTCATCAAATACCAGAATTTGCAAATACGAGTCTGAAAAGTCCGATTTTGCAGAAAATGTTCCACTGTTCAGCTCGGTAAAAAGATCTTTAGGTAAAAGTAAGGGGATACTGTTGAATTCCGAGAGCTTAGTTTGTCCCGCTGGAGTAATCCACTACAGTTGAGTCTCTCAACCAGCACTATCGACACAGGCCGATCTGAGAATTTCACAGGTTCAGTGACAGCCATTTTCCGAAGCCGCTTGAGTTTCTGTTCAACCACTGGGAAGGGAGCATAAGGCACAGGTCTTTTAGGTGAACGAACGGGAGTAGCACAGGATCTGAGGATTAGTAATGCTTTAACCCCTGTGCATTCTCCCAATCTTTCTGTAGACATATGGTGATGTCTTTGTAACACGGTGCTCTTCTGGTTTATCTCTGACGTGTTAGGGGTTCTGACTCGGCTCCTAATGATGTTAATCGAATTGTTCGCTAATTGTAGTGTCTCTCCCAGATCTAACCACAATAAATCGAGTTTTAGATTCTCTGCAAGGTATACTCTTGCATTCATTGTCGCATTACATCTGGAATCAGGGTAAGATACTTCTCTAACAATATTGGTGTTGATCATCAACGTAGATGATCAGCAGCGAATGACTGGGGGCTTACTCGAGTTAGACGGGAATGGTATGACCAACCAGCTAAAGTTGAAATCACACCTTATAGTTAGTACGTAACGTGGATTAACCTATCATCGTATCCGTGTACTGTGGCTACTTTGATGAATGTACAACACAAACAACGTGAATACAGAAATATATTAGTAACAGGAGGTACAAAGAACAAAGTGAGACCACTGCCACATAGATCAGTCAATAGAGTACTATTAAATGATGCGTGTTGGTTGTAATTCACATTGATTAGGATCAGCAAACCGTTAAATAATCAGTGACCTGACTGCCGGAAGATTTGGCAAGTACCGTGAAATTTCACAAGTTCAACAAAAGTATCAATATGTGACTTCAATATACCAATGATATTCAAAGAAAACCGTTGAAGTTTCCTCGATTCATTTCAATCATACACAATGTGTAATAGATTACAATTTTTCAGAAACACAGACCCAAATATTCAATGTAATTATCAATGATTAATTGACACAACAAAATCAACCATTCATCCTAGATATACGTTGAATAAATTTGTTATCTCCTCTGGGAGATGAAGTTCAATCCATTCTCAACTTCCATTTACTCACAATAGTCAATCAAAATAAAACAAAATAAAGGAGATCTATCCTATTCAAAATGAATTTCGTCAAAATATCTATTTTTGTTTACTCAATTAGAGATAGTGGAATAATTCTCATACATATATATATTGTTCATATCGTGAATACTCACTAATCATTATGGTGTTTCTGCTGAAGTTGTTCAATATTTGAATCACGCAATCATCAACACATCTGTTGCTTGTGAGCTAAATATGTAAATAGTGGATATCGAGTTGTTTTATGGCAAACAAACACTTTATATATTTCGATGGGTTATTCATTATTATTCAATTTTATTAATGGAGATTTATAATTGTTCAGACAAAGTAATTTGAATCTATATTGAACGTCAACTATGTGTATTATTATAGTGAGGCTGTTTGTTCAGATGTGAAATGAACAGATTTCTTGTCACAAAGCTTCTATCGAAACAAGAGAGATTTATTTGACTGAACTTTTCATTGATAAATCGAAACTCACTTATACATTACAGTCAACTCTCCACCTCATATACAGTGTGGTTATCATCATTGCATTCTCAATAAATATCATTCGTTCTCCATATCGCTTCACTGCAGATCCACTCATGTTTCAATAGTGTCAACTCGTCTACACTCTACTCAACAACACCGAACTCGGTAACACAGTTGAGAAAAACAAAATATTGAATGATCTAATTAACAACAATGAATGGATGCAATCAAATTATGAATTGATTATTCGAAACAAAACAATTGCAATAGGAGAGAACTGATGAGATTTTCCCAACTGAATGCTTCAGTGTATGTTTCTACCTTGTTTAACTCTACCATATAATTTGAATAAATGAACAAACAACATTGAAAATAATATAATATTTGAAATATTTCAATAAGCAGGAATAATTACATTCAATTTTTCCACTCAATTCTCAATTCAGTTGAACATATCAAGTGGAACCTCGGTAATGCTAACAACAAAATAATATCGGAGCTAAATCCATAATCCCCATTAACCACTAAATCGGATATCTCATTATAGACAATTACGAAACATACAACATCTGTTCATCACTCTCACCACCTAACATGAACACGAGTGTAAAATGGCGTTCGATTGACTGAATGAATCAATGAATGAATGATTGGATGAGTTCGTCGAAATGTAAATTCTCTTCACCACAATTATGGCAGTGTTGTTGGAATATCAATCCAATACAAATCAGCCAATTAATCTATGACATTCAAATCTAATGCGAATATTATTTGACACGGTTTGATATTATCACCTTGTTCACATGACGAACTGTTTTTCATTCAGTCTCATTCAACAGGTTTGCATCGTGATTGTAGACACGCATCTCACAGACTGACAAATCCCAAATACAACGAAATGTGTACTCTACACATCATCATTATCAACAATAATCAACTATTCAAAATCTCGAACAATGAACACGTTCATCAAAACAATTCGGTTTACTCTCACAAAATATTGGGAATTACATAGTCCCTGTTTACCAACAAAAACAACTCAACTATCCAGTTTCATGAATGTGTGCAACACAATCACATTCGACTACATATATTCAATTCATATCTTCATAATCACACATTTATCGATACTAACCACAAAGTATGGGAAACACTCAATTCAACATAACTTGATAAATACCAACACAGTCACTTGATACGTAGAACACGAGTTCTCACTCAGCCATTTCTCACTGAATACATTCACACAACAACACATAACATCATCTAATCAATCAGTTCAACACTCTCACACATATATTTATTTTCTGTGAGCATTGTACAACGTGAGTTATTATGAAAATAATTCACAATGACATGATGGAACAGATACATCCAGTTGACCAGTTCCGAATAGGACGAAATACACGTCGTGATTTCCACTGCTGACCACCATCCAACTCTAATTGAATTGCAATACTTGTTCAAACATTGTTCACTAATTGAACAGTTTACAAAAAGATGGGAGAAACGACTGTCACATCAGAAAACAACATTTCTAATTATTTATTTGAACACAAACTAAATAGTCTGGATAGTAACATATTTCGAATTACATATATATATATATGGAGACAGAGAGAGACTACCGAGGGGAAAGCGATCAGAAATATTAGCAGTAAATCACTTCTGTTGTTTTCTTGTTGATGTTGATTTTTTAATCAAACCTTCAAACACACTGATGAACGTGTGGGTGTGTGTGGGCGAGCGAGAAAGACTGAGAGAGTGAGAGAATGAGCGCATACATGAAGAAAATCACCAAACCATCGCGTTACTCAAGCCTACTCATAATCACTTGATTTTGACTCATGTGATGGAAAGATTTCCTTCTCTCCACAAATCGGAAATTCCAATTGTGATAACTCTTCAAATCAAATGAAATCTTTCAATCAACGTACAAATCTATCAAGTGGATTTGGATAGTATGAACGACACTATCGATTAATGGGCAGACGTATATCATTCAACTTATACAGCATCATAGTAATGCAATTCATCTCCAGCATAGTTCATGTGGTGCTCTTCTGTATACCTTCTGTTTCAAACTTATTTCAATGTAGATTTGACAGTTGTACAATAGACTGCATTCACAAACAAATGTGTTATTTCTCACAACCGTTTCATTAGGCATTATTAGGTAAACGTGAATGAATGAATCATCGAATGAAATACGTGAGAAGTTAATAAAGATCACGAAACATATCAATAGTAGTTCGATAAATTAACAGTTCAAATTGTCATCGATCGTGAGCAACATTGTCATTCGAAATTCAACTCTCTGTTAACAGTAATACAAAATACGTCGTCACATTCTCAGTGGAAAATAAGTGTTGCTTCACACTCGAACAACAATGTGTTGCTCTCTTGTTCGGAAATCAGAAAACATGTTTCATAATACACGTTCTGCCTCCCACCATTCGAGGTCAGTCATCATGCTGTCGTCTTCATTGCTTTCACTCTACAGCTTTATCCAATTGATAGAAGCCATTTGCCTCAATCAGTTATTTAGATAAACAACCATCATCAATTCACCAAATTCGTTATTGTCTTTCAACTTCCGACAAAATAGTGTGCAAGGTTCAAATAAGTGAAATGAATAACGACGTATATATTGTAGGGATTTAACAAGTAGTTATCATCGTTATCTTCACTTATCTTATTGTAAACATGAGTGAATGCTTTTGGTGATAACAAAGAGATATAATATAAATATAAATTTCTGACTTGATCAATTAGTTGAGATCGGTCACCGTTACCAGATTTATGCATGAACGTGTGAACTTACAATCCATATGTTAATCAATAATTTTGTTCAAGAAGTTTAGAGAAATGAATTTACCATTGTATCAGAACTCAATTCATGCAATGCTTGTAGTAATTGAGGAGTCTCACAATAGAACGAAACGGCCATCCAGAAACGGCTTTCATGTTTTCCATGGTGGTCTAGTTTCAATTGACTCATGATGTCAACTGTCAACTATTGAAATTACTACAATCTCCACAGAAAACCCTTTCTGATATTCATAACTATTTATAAGTTAATTAATTTATCATGAGAAATTTTGTGATACATTCACTAAGTTTTGAGGTCGTCAATTTGTTTGGTACAAACACTGTCAATATGAAATCACATTTATGTTAACTAGACAGATGGTAAAAATAAAACATAACGATACTTCATCAATTAAAACGGCAAGTACATGAGATGATGAAATTTCGTAGAATAGATTAGAATGGCAAGGAAACAAATAAACATCACAGTGCGAATAGTGTTTCACAAGTGTCAGTCACGTAGTATTGGTAAATAGCAAAAATTAAAACGATAAGTTTTTTACAACATCACCATTAAGTCGAGGAGTACAAATCAACAACAGTTAGTTCGACCTCCTGAATTAATCGAATATATTTCAAATTCAGCAAACTAGTCGTTCCGTAAATACGATGACATTTATCATGATGACCAAGTATGATGTTCATTAAGAAGTGATTCGATCTGTATCTTATGAATATCACGAGACTTCTTACTTTTGGGCACAAATTGCTGATTAGTTCAAAACTCAGAATGAAGCAAATCATCAGCACTCCCATTCTTATGCTGATCTCTGTTTTATGTCAGCCAGTAATGAGGACTACACTTCAAATATTAAATTCCTTTCAACTGATATTTTATAATTATTTTATACTTACATGTATTTTAAACTACCTCTTTAGATAGGCTTAAATTGTAGTCAATGTAAAGAAAAATGTAATTACATATTAATTGTAGTTGAAAAATCGCTGATCACGAAACATAACTGGATAATTTATTCATTCTCTTTTCGAACTCTACAGTATGGTGCACCAAGAGTTTCATAAGAGATTGAACTCACAATCTTCAGTTTTCTCAGCAAGTACTCTACTTTTATATCACTGAGTTAACATTCAATGTTTAAAATTTTTCTCACTTTACTAAAATTAAAGATACAGGATGATAGACCTGATTTGATATTAGTAATTGTCATTGGAATTTCAACTAGCTGCTTTCAGTATAACAAAATACATTGTTACTTTCTTAGTGGAAAATATTATTTTATGTTTTGGTGTTGTTTTACTAGGTTACTGATGTATTTTTGCATCCTTTTGAATCTACACCCTGGAACTCACTTGAGATTATAAAAAGTTTGTAGGAAGATTCCCTTGGCTAATCAAATAGAAAACATGTGCACAAAATCAGTCGTCTGGATGTCAATTTGTTCCTTTAAAAATCAAGTTTATTATTCCACTAATAGTTTATCTCTGTTTCTTCAGAAAGTTAAGCAAATAGCGTGAGCACTTTGGCATCGCTCATTTACTGTTTGACTTATTTCTCGTTGGTTCAGTGTATCAGTTATTCATGAAGAAAATTCTCGGCGTCAATCTCGTATTGCAAACATAAAATATTGTTGTATCAAACTGTTTCAATAATTGTACATCATTTACATCAAATACATTTGGTCACAATAATAATAAATCAAATCATGAATTCAGAACAAACACCTGTGCAACAGTGTCAGGCGTAAAGAATACACCCTGTGAAGATAATCAAAGTTGGTCGAGCAATCTCTTATACTGATTAAAGTTAAACATTATCAATGTTGGATACCGGCTCACTGGTCTAGAGGATAAGTGTTCTCATACAAGACCAAAGGTCCTAGGTTCAATATTAACATAAACATCAAGCCAGTTGAACGGCTTTTTCAATCCTATTTGAATATTCATAACAGTGCTTACATATGGCTACATATGGAATTAAATTCATTTCAACGATCACACGACTGAGTTATTGATGTGGAATATGATGATTAGTTATTTATCATTATTCCTATTAAATGAGAAAAATTTAAATGATAATGACGACTGAATTTGAAGTCTCAAAGCAGAACGAGTTTAAAAATATCTGTATTTGAAGATCGTCTTCTTAAAGTTTCTGAATCCTGAAATGAGGAGAATGGTGTCATGAAAAAGGTCATTTTTGAGGAATTTCCATATCATATGTTTAATAACAAACTGATAGCTCATTGGATCAAAGTTTAATAAAATTCACAATATTACTGTAACTTTTATGTACTACACTCAACCGGGAAATACGATTGTTTTTGTCAAATTTTTAGATGAAACAATGAACGAGATTAAACACACCAAAAATAGTACACCTGACTGAGTCCAAAAAAGCAGTTAAACTTATCTAAACACAATGGTATACTCATTATTGGTAATTTATCCTAAATTTTGTTGCATAAATACTGATGCAACTGAAAAAATAACTTATTGCTTAACAGTGTTTAATATCCTTTTAAATTATCATTTATAGTTGATGCTTTATATATTGTGTAATTCTTCCTATAGCACTTCTAGAGTTACTATCGTTTCAAAGCCCACACAAACGAGAAGGGTTGGACGTGGGGTCAACAACTCCATCTCGCAGAAAACAACCTTGCTATACAACGCCAACCAAATTAAACAATTTAAACTCTGCTCTACAAGTCAAAGGAAGAGTTATGACGCCTCATGATGAGAGTCGAGATTATTCGGATGACACGGAACAGATACACCCCTTCTAACAACCACAACAACAGTTTTGTAGGTATATGGAACGTCCGAACAATGTGTGAGACCGGGAAGACCAGTCAAATAGCAACAGAAATGAGGAGATACAATTTGGCAGTACTGGGAATCAGCAAAACCCACTAGACCCAAGCTGGACAGAAAAGGCTAAATACGAGAGAGATGCTGCTATACTCCGGTCACAAAGAGGAAAATGCTCCACACACGCATCAAGTTGCTCTGATGTTGTCCAAGGAAGCACGAAATACACTTATAGGATGGGAATCTCACAGATCCAGAATCATCAAAGTATCCTTCAAAACAGTGAAGGAGGGAATTACAATGAATGTTATCCAGTGTTATGCACCCACCAATGATAGCAATGATGATGATGATGATAAAGATCAGTTCTACTCGAGGCTACAATCGATTATAACGAAGTGCCCAGGGAAGGACCTGACAATCCTGATGGGAGACCCAAATGCCAAAGTCAGTATGGACAACACCGGATATTCTGATAAATTAAATAAGTTCATTTTACACAACATAATAATTGTCAATAATCTCTTTAGTTTATTATTGCTAAGTTTGAAGCGGTTACGTGTTCACTTAAACTGCTAACGGAACAAAGACTCGGTGAACAAAGACCAATAAGCTAGCTATTCGATGCATCCCAGCCCCGCTAACTAGAGGTAGAAGTTCAAACTTGGAATGAGAAAGTATATTCCACGAAAGTCAGAAAACGAGCAGTAACATCAGACACAAATCAAAACGTATATATACAGCACGAAACCGTCCTTTGGAAGAAATACAAAATAGCATACTAAAAGACACAACGGACCAATCGCATTTAAGATTCTCCCAAGTGGGAAATACAACATGAAGGTGAAAAGTGCACTTTTGGCGCGAAAACAAAGAATTTCAAATTTTCTGAATAAAATTACAAGATAAGATCCTTTTCCAAGTGAGTTCTGGGGATCAAACGCCCTCCCCCAACAATTATTATAAACTCAACTGTATTCTACGATAAATGAGATGAAATTATGTAATAACTAAAAAACAAATGCTACTTTTTAGTTAAAATTGAGTCTTATTAAAACAATAATTTTTTTTCTCAAAAAAAATCCTACAACAGATTTTATCACCAATCAATATAGTAAAACTTAGTCTGATAAATTTAGACTAAAAATAAAACATTAAACAGGAAGTTTATTATATCTTATTATTTTAAACAAAAGTGGATGATAGATAGTATAGTAGAATTCAGAATAGGCGTTTCGTCCTATTGTGGTACCTATATCCTGATCAAACAAACAATATAAAAATTCTTTTTTTTAATTTTTTTAAATTGTGTTGTCTTCTTTTTTGGTTGTCATTTTTCCACTTATTTGTTGTTGTTGAGTGTGAATGAATTACACTTGGTGCAGATTTCCTTTTTATTACTTCAAATATATCTCTTTAATTATCCGCTTAATATTAGATTTCCTGATGATGATAACCTGTACATACAGTGTTGGATTGTCAAAGAATAATCTTATCTTGATAATAAAGTAACGTGTAACTGACGCAGATATTCATTGAGATAAATAATATAGAAATGTATGTATAAATTTAATCAGACTATATAAATAAACTATTAGAATTTATATATAATGACACAAGAATACAAAATTTTATATGAATATCATTGATACTACTTAATTTTAAGATTACTACAGAGATTGTAAAATAAACTCTGTTCATATTGTACTAATTTGTGTCAACAAAGCAACTAAATAATTATTGTATACTCAATGATTACATTCACATGGTAATGTTTACGTGAATCTTCCCATTGATGTTTAGGATTGTAAATGATCAGTCTATTATTTGCACGTGTGCATACTATGCGTATTGCTTTGATATAGCCTAAATGCACATGCTTAATGTAACTGCATCTCAGACATGACGTTCAAACGGGGACTCGAAACCGGGATTTGTAGACTAACGACCTAAAAACTTAGTGAATGTATCACAAAATTTCTCATGATAAATTAATTAACTTATAAATAGTTATGAATATCAGAAAGGGTTTTCTGTGGAGATTGTAGTAATTTCAATAGTTGACAGTTGACATCATGAGTCAATTGAAACTAGACCACCATGGAAAACATGAAAGCCGTTTCTGGATGGCCGTTTCGTTCTATTGTGAGACTCCTCAATTACTACAAGCATTGCATGAATTGAGTTCTGATACAATGGTAAATTCATTTCTCTAAACTTCTTGAACAAAATTATTGATTAACATATGGATTGTAAGTTCACACGTTCATGCATAAATCTGGTAACGGTGACCGATCTCAACTAATTGATCAAGTCAGAAATTTATATTTATATTATATCTCTTTGTTATCACCAAAAGCATTCACTCATGTTTACAATAAGATAAGTGAAGATAACGATGATAACTACTTGTTAAATCCCTACAATATATACGTCGTTATTCATTTCACTTATTTGAACCTTGCACACTATTTTGTCGGAAGTTGAAAGACAATAACGAATTTGGTGAATTGATGATGGTTGTTTATCTAAATAACTGATTGAGGCAAATGGCTTCTATCAATTGGATAAAGCTGTAGAGTGAAAGCAATGAAGACGACAGCATGATGACTGACCTCGAATGGTGGGAGGCAGAACGTGTATTATGAAACATGTTTTCTGATTTCCGAACAAGAGAGCAACACATTGTTGTTCGAGTGTGAAGCAACACTTATTTTCCACTGAGAATGTGACGACGTATTTTGTATTACTGTTAACAGAGAGTTGAATTTCGAATGACAATGTTGCTCACGATCGATGACAATTTGAACTGTTAATTTATCGAACTACTATTGATATGTTTCGTGATCTTTATTAACTTCTCATGTATTTCATTCGATGATTCATTCATTCACGTTTACCTAATAATGCCTAATGAAACGGTTGTGAGAAATAACACATTTGTTTGTGAATGCAGTCTATTGTACAACTGTCAAATCTACATTGAAATAAGTTTGAAACAGAAGGTATACAGAAGAGCACCACATGAACTATGCTGGAGATGAATTGCATTACTATGATGCTGTATAAGTTGAATGATATACGTCTGCCCATTAATCGATAGTGTCGTTCATACTATCCAAATCCACTTGATAGATTTGTACGTTGATTGAAAGATTTCATTTGATTTGAAGAGTTATCACAATTGGAATTTCCGATTTGTGGAGAGAAGGAAATCTTTCCATCACATGAGTCAAAATCAAGTGATTATGAGTAGGCTTGAGTAACGCGATGGTTTGGTGATTTTCTTCATGTATGCGCTCATTCTCTCACTCTCTCAGTCTTTCTCGCTCGCCCACACACACCCACACGTTCATCAGTGTGTTTGAAGGTTTGATTAAAAATCAACATCAACAAGAAAACAACAGAAGTGATTTACTGCTAATATTTCTGATCGCTTTCCCCTCGGTAGTCTCTCTCTGTCTCCATATATATATATATATGTAATTCGAAATATGTTACTATCCAGACTATTTAGTTTGTGTTCAAATAAATAATTAGAAATGTTGTTTTCTGATGTGACAGTCGTTTCTCCCATCTTTTTGTAAACTGTTCAATTAGTGAACAATGTTTGAACAAGTATTGCAATTCAATTAGAGTTGGATGGTGGTCAGCAGTGGAAATCACGACGTGTATTTCGTCCTATTCGGAACTGGTCAACTGGATGTATCTGTTCCATCATGTCATTGTGAATTATTTTCATAATAACTCACGTTGTACAATGCTCACAGAAAATAAATATATGTGTGAGAGTGTTGAACTGATTGATTAGATGATGTTATGTGTTGTTGTGTGAATGTATTCAGTGAGAAATGGCTGAGTGAGAACTCGTGTTCTACGTATCAAGTGACTGTGTTGGTATTTATCAAGTTATGTTGAATTGAGTGTTTCCCATACTTTGTGGTTAGTATCGATAAATGTGTGATTATGAAGATATGAATTGAATATATGTAGTCGAATGTGATTGTGTTGCACACATTCATGAAACTGGATAGTTGAGTTGTTTTTGTTGGTAAACAGGGACTATGTAATTCCCAATATTTTGTGAGAGTAAACCGAATTGTTTTGATGAACGTGTTCATTGTTCGAGATTTTGAATAGTTGATTATTGTTGATAATGATGATGTGTAGAGTACACATTTCGTTGTATTTGGGATTTGTCAGTCTGTGAGATGCGTGTCTACAATCACGATGCAAACCTGTTGAATGAGACTGAATGAAAAACAGTTCGTCATGTGAACAAGGTGATAATATCAAACCGTGTCAAATAATATTCGCATTAGATTTGAATGTCATAGATTAATTGGCTGATTTGTATTGGATTGATATTCCAACAACACTGCCATAATTGTGGTGAAGAGAATTTACATTTCGACGAACTCATCCAATCATTCATTCATTGATTCATTCAGTCAATCGAACGCCATTTTACACTCGTGTTCATGTTAGGTGGTGAGAGTGATGAACAGATGTTGTATGTTTCGTAATTGTCTATAATGAGATATCCGATTTAGTGGTTAATGGGGATTATGGATTTAGCTCCGATATTATTTTGTTGTTAGCATTACCGAGGTTCCACTTGATATGTTCAACTGAATTGAGAATTGAGTGGAAAAATTGAATGTAATTATTCCTGCTTATTGAAATATTTCAAATATTATATTATTTTCAATGTTGTTTGTTCATTTATTCAAATTATATGGTAGAGTTAAACAAGGTAGAAACATACACTGAAGCATTCAGTTGGGAAAATCTCATCAGTTCTCTCCTATTGCAATTGTTTTGTTTCGAATAATCAATTCATAATTTGATTGCATCCATTCATTGTTGTTAATTAGATCATTCAATATTTTGTTTTTCTCAACTGTGTTACCGAGTTCGGTGTTGTTGAGTAGAGTGTAGACGAGTTGACACTATTGAAACATGAGTGGATCTGCAGTGAAGCGATATGGAGAACGAATGATATTTATTGAGAATGCAATGATGATAACCACACTGTATATGAGGTGGAGAGTTGACTGTAATGTATAAGTGAGTTTCGATTTATCAATGAAAAGTTCAGTCAAATAAATCTCTCTTGTTTCGATAGAAGCTTTGTGACAAGAAATCTGTTCATTTCACATCTGAACAAACAGCCTCACTATAATAATACACATAGTTGACGTTCAATATAGATTCAAATTACTTTGTCTGAACAATTATAAATCTCCATTAATAAAATTGAATAATAATGAATAACCCATCGAAATATATAAAGTGTTTGTTTGCCATAAAACAACTCGATATCCACTATTTACATATTTAGCTCACAAGCAACAGATGTGTTGATGATTGCGTGATTCAAATATTGAACAACTTCAGCAGAAACACCATAATGATTAGTGAGTATTCACGATATGAACAATATATATATGTATGAGAATTATTCCACTATCTCTAATTGAGTAAACAAAAATAGATATTTTGACGAAATTCATTTTGAATAGGATAGATCTCCTTTATTTTGTTTTATTTTGATTGACTATTGTGAGTAAATGGAAGTTGAGAATGGATTGAATTTCATCTCCCAGAGGAGATAACAATTCTGTTTGTTTCTCACAAATTGTAAAGAAATTTATATTTTGACTGATTGTATTTGATTGGTGTGATTTAAATGATTAGTCCAAACTTTAACGATGTTTGTTAATTGTCATATTTATTCACTGCGATATTTGAAATGGCATTTTTCGGGATCTTCTTAGTGTTGTGAATTCCGCCCCTGTTAGTTATCGCGTGACAAATTCGACAATCAGAATACTGGCTCATATGACCTTATTATTGTGCTAAACCAATGACCCATCAATAGCACTAATAGCCTTGTGTCAACTCTGAATTCTTATTGGTCCTTCTTTCCTAGGCTTCCCCGTTTTAGTTCATAACACACTTTCTGGTTCCACTATATGTATCATGTATTTCAACCATACGCAGTTAATAAATAAGCAGATCATACCAAATAGTACTATAAAATAGAAAATAATAATTATTTAATATCAGTCAGAAAGCGTCTCTCTGTATGAGACCGTAATTAACAGATTGGAGATAAACTGAAAATGTTAAATCGCATAATACTAGTCAAGGGTGAAATTGAAGTTTATGATCAAAGTAATACGAATATATATAATCTAGTTACATAATAATTATTTAATTGTAATATATGTAATAATAGTCTATAGATAATGCATAGCAGTTACTTACTTACTTACTTACGCCTGTTACTCCTCGTGAAGGAGCATAGACCGCTCACCAGCATTCTCCATCCAACTCTGTCCTGGACAATCCTTTCTAGCTCCTTCCAGTTCCTATTCATCCTTTTCATATCTGCTTCTATTATCCGACGCAATGTGTTCTTTGGCCTTTCTCTTTTCCGCTTCCCTTCAGGATTCCAAGTTAGGGCTTGTCTCGTGATGCAGTTTGATGATTTGCGTAATGTATGTCCTATCCATTTCCATCGTCTTTTCCTAATTTCTTCTTCAGCTGGAAGCTAGTTTGTTCTCTCTCACAGAAGGCTATTGCTGATGGTATCCGGCCAATGGATGTTGAGTATCTTGCGTAAACAGCTATTTATAAATACTTGTACTTTCTTGATTGTGGTTGTTGTAGTTCTCCAAGTTTCAGCTCCATACAGTAGAGCTGCCTTGACGTTCGTATTGAAGATTCTCACTTTGATATTGGTTGAAAGTTGTTTTGAGTTCCATATGTTCTTCAATTGTAGGAATGCGGCCCTTGCTTTGCCAATCCTCGCATTTACGTCTGCACCTGAACCTCCTTGTTCATCGATGATGCTTCCTAGGTATGTGAAGGACTCTACATCTTCCAGAGTTTCGCCATCAAGTGTGATTGGATTGCTGTTCTTCGTTTTGAATTTGAGGACCTTGGTTTTCCCTTTGTGTATGCTGAGGCCTACTGATGTAGAGACTACTGCTACACTGGATGTCTTTATCTACATTTGTTCATGTGTATGCGATAGGTGGACTAAGTCATCTGCGAAGTCCAAATCGTCTAATTGGTTCTGAGTTGTCCATTGTATTCCATGTTTCCTTTCAGATGTCGAGGTCTTCATAGTCCAGTCGACCACCAGAAGAAAGAGGAAGGGAGAGAGTAAAAAGCCTTGTCTGACTCCGGTCCTTACTTGGGATGCATCTGTCAGCTGTCCTCCATGCACTACTTTGCACTGTAGTCAGTTGTATGAGTTCCGGATAATGTTGACAATCTTCTCAGGAACTCCGTAGTGTCGAAGAAGTTTCCATAATGTCCTCCTATCTACACTGTCGAATGCCTTTTCATAATGGATGAAGTTGATGTATAGTGATGAGTTCCACTCAACTGATTGTTCGACGATGATCCGTAGTGTTGCAATTTGGTCTGTGCACGACCGATCCTTACGGAATCCAGCTTGTTGACCTCGAAGTTGGGCGTCTACCGCGTCTTTCATCCATTTCAGCAACGCTCTGTCGAAGAACGTCCCTGGTATTGACAGTAGTGTAATGCCTCTGTAGTTTTCAAATTTGCTCAGATCTCCTTTCTTTGGAATCTTGACGAGGTGTCCTTCTTTCCAGTCCATCGGCACTTGTTCCTCCTCCCAAATCTTTTTGAATAGAAGGTAAAGCATGCTTGTGGTTGCTTCGATGTCTGATTTCAGTGCTTCAGCTGGTATGTTGTCGGGTCCTGCTGCTTTCCCGTTCTTGATTTGTCTGACGGCCATTCTAATTTCTTCCGTCGTTGGTGGGTTGACATCTATAGGAAGATCTATGTGTGCTGCTTCGATGTCCGGTGGATTCATTGGAGCCGGCCTATTCAGGAGTTCCCCGAAGTATTCTACCCATCAGTTTCGCTGTTGGTGAATTTCAGTGATTGGCTTGCCTTCTTTGTCTTTGACCGGCCTCTCTGGTTTACTGTATTTCCCTGCTAGTTTTTTCGTTGTATCGTAAAGCTGTTTCATATTTCCTTCTCTAGCAGCTTTTTCTGCCGTCGTTGCTAATTCTTCCACGTATTTCTTCCTGTCGGCTCTAATGCTCCTCTTCATTTGCTTGTTTGCTTCTATGTATTCAGCTTGTGCTTGGACTTTCTCTGCTCGTGTTCAGCTGTTGTTTATTACTGCCTTCTTGTTCTTCCTTTCTTTGATCTTGTCCAGTGTTTCTATAGAGATCCATTCCTTATGATGGTATTTCTTTAGGCCCAGAACCTCTTGACACGTTGAAGTCAATGTTCCTTTGATGCCTTTCCAGTTGTCCTCCATAGTAGTTTCTTCTTCTTTCAGTAGATCTTGAAAGGCTTGGAACATGTTGTTGAGAGCTATATTGAATTCATTGAGTTTGTCAGTATCTCGAAGGAAGGCTGTATTGAATCTTTGTAGTGCTGTTTGTCCACTTGTCCAGTTCTTTTTTAGCTTCAGTTTTAAATTGGCTACAACTAGGTGGTGATCTGAAGCTATGTCAGCTCCTCTCTTGGTTCTCACATCATCCATTGCCCTTCGGAATTTCTTATTGATGCAAATATGATCTATCTGGTTCTCTGTAGTGTGGTCCGGTGAGATCCATGTAGCCTTGTGTATACGCTTGTGTGGAAATATTGTGCCTCCAATGACCAATTTGTTGAATGCACATAGATTTACAAATCTTTCTCCATTTTCGTTTCTCTCACCCAGTCCATGTCGTCCCATGATATCTTCATATCCGGTGTTGTCTATTCCAACTTTGGCATTTAGATCTCCCATCAGAATGGTGAGGTCCTTTCTTGGGCATTTCTCAATGATTGACTGCAGCCGCTCGTAGAATTGATCTTTAATGTCGTCGTTGCTATCATTGGTGGGTGCATAACACTGGATAATATTCATTGTGATCCCCTCCTTCTTTGTTTTGAATGATGCTTTGATGATTCTGGATCCGTGGGATTCCCATCCTACAAGTGCATTTCGTGCTTATTTGGATAGCATTAGAGCGACTCCACGAGTGTGTGGAGCATTTCCCTCTTTGTGACCGGAGTATAGCAGCATCTCTCTCGTAGCTAGCCTTTTCTGTCCAGCTTGAGTCCAGTGGGTTTCGTGCATAGCAGTTACAATTCATTTATTTTCTTCGGGATAAAATAGATGTTTAGGCAGGGAGGATTCGAGTAAATGACTATTTCTGTTATCTGATACTTCAGGATTCACTGTTTCCAAATCCGTCTAGTATTATTCAGATATTATTTGCAGTTATTTCGCTGTCTGTAAATTAAAAACTTCTACCTTTCGCATATTGTGCATCATAGTAAGTAATGAAAATATAGATATACTCATGAATGATTAAATATAAGAATTCCCTTTAAAGTTAATGCAGTACACCGAAATGTAGAATGTAATTTAAGGAAACATAATTATCCAAGTCGATACTTCATTTATGTATTCTTGAATGGGTCCATGCAGTTTCAAAGCTTATTTTTTTAACTACTGAGATATCCATTCTCGTTGGAGACTTCATATATATTAATCATCATAATATTTGAATGAATTTCACTGCACTATGAAGGTGAAGATACGACAAACACAAATCAATGATCGTTATTGTATATGACTAGTTATTCAACGTAAAAACGATTTGTTACGTGATATGGGAGCTTTCTGTTTGTATGATGGTGTGTTCAATAGGAAATCTATATGTCATTATGAAATGTATTATTCAAATACCCAAATACCCTGATACTGCTGAGAGTGGGGAGAGTCCGATCACTCCCTCTGAATGCTCTCACATGTCCACGCGTATGTAGCTTCTGTCAGGGAAGTCTTACTCATTGCCTTCTCGTGGTGGCGGTGTTGTTTACAAAATTGAGAAGAAGAAAATCAAATGTTTAGTGCTTTAACCGGGTTGGTGGACATGGAGAGTTCACCTAGAGGAGTAGGAAAACCCTCATTCCAAACCAATGGTGCACATGGACTCCAGTATTCTGAAGGAACAAATGGTGTATGAACCAATCGTTTGTCACCGTCTACCATGGAACTGCATCTTCTTACGATGCTCCACTACCTTGTGGATCAGACCTTCAGGTCGAAGGCTCCGGATGTGGCCCCTTAAGAATACCACCTACTTTAGTTTGGGCACTCGGTCAGTATCACAGCCCTCACACATATCAAATGGGATTTGTGTGGCGCATATGTATTTGGTGCCTCCTTGTACCAATATCTATGTGTTAAAATAAATAAATAAATTATTCATACAGGACACCACAAAGAAAATATCTGTAAATTTATAATTGATAAATATTCCATTACAAATCATATTATTGAATGCTTCTAAACTTCAAAGTACTCTGTTCATTTTAAAAATCCATTTATGAACGAATGAATGATTGAAATAGTTTTGTCTTAAGTATAGTTACAATTTCTGCCAAAACTTCACTTGGTAGATAGGTTCTTCGTTTGATGAAATAGTTACTAATTTATGCAGATAACAGTTGATATGGAGCTCCAATCAAAAGTACCCTATTAAGAAGGTCAATCGATTGTAAACAAAAGTGACCTAATGGGCAAGTGCATTTCATTAGCTAAGAAATGAATCACTTTTCCTAAGGTTTAGAGCGGCATATATATGAATGAGTATTTATGTTTTTTTCCGGAAGGCCAAGGTACTTTGTCGCTTAAGTAGTTAGTTGAGTGGTTATCGTGTAACACATCGTGGATCAGCACCAGATTTCGGACACCGCCAGTCACAATAACAGTATGAATACATATTTGGTTTTACAATTTGTCAAAAGAAGTGTATGAAATTAGATGTGAATGGACTTTACAGAAATTGATTTCATTCAAGTATATGTTGTAATCTCTATGAATGTTCGCATTTTTTAATGTTTAATTAGGTGATAAGAACAACCTGAATCTAGCAGAGATGGATGGTGGCTATCAGTGGAAACCAGGATGCGCATTTCGTCCGACTTATGACTCGTCAGCTGGATGTACGGGCATCCCAGAGTTGATATGCACTCTGGGACTCGAACCCATTACCGTTCGCTTCAAACGCTACCAAGTTATTCACTTAGCTACTGAGTTAAGACAGCCACTAGTTTATGCAACAGAGTGAAGTTTAATTCATTTTCGTATTAGTTACTTGACTCTTCCTATTGACATTTAGGACTGCAATTGATCAGTCCCTTATTAACATATATACATGCTGTGAAGATTGCCTCGATATTACTTATAATACTTGTGGTTTAAGGTAATATCGAATCAATTCTCATAAGATGCATATATGCCAACAAGAGTCTTATCAATTAGAGTCATGAAAATCAACGGAGAAAATTCAAACAACTAATACAAAAATCAATTATCCTGAATCTAGGTTTGATGCTAGTGAAAACTTGTCAACAATACCCAGTCACAATTTTGAGGTAACTGATTTTCCATCTGTTTCGCTTTAATTTTGATTTCTTGCTCAGCATAGGAATAATAATTAAAACAATCCATACACAGAATATGCTAGTATTTTCCAAATCGATAATGATAGATGACAGTACATCAATATTAATAATCATAACTCATTTTCTGTTTTTAAAGTTGGATAATAATATGCGTTATATTGTTCAGCTCAGACTCAAAATGAAAATTCCTTGTTTCACATACATAAATCTTTTTCCTTTTTTATCATTACTTCTCTTTCCCCGTTGGCTTGGCGATTATACTTTTTTCTTACTTAGTTACATGTTTTAAACTAATTTATTTCAATCAAATTGTTTTATTTTTTCTGACATAAAGTTTTTTATTTAAGCTTTGCCAAATGTTTCCTTTTCTGATTGGTTTTTATTACATATATCGTATGATCCCAAAATTACAGTGGGGTTACTTTTTTTCGGGGGGGGGGGAGGCAAACACACACAAAAACACACGCTTTTCAAATAATTACATTTGATTTTTATAGTCTCACGAAATCATTTTAGTTACGTTCAATGAAAGGATACTTTTATATGAGGAAAATATTTTCATATAAAATTCAATAATTATAAATGAATATAGTTTTAAACAGTTGAGATCATGAGTCAATTGAAGCTAGACCATCATGGAAAACCTGAAAGCACTGGACGGCCATTTCGTCCTGTTGTGGGACTCCTCAGCAGTGCGTATCCACAACCCCGTCTCGCGCTTAACCAATATAGTTTTATTTCAAGAATTCTCATCAATGAAAGCGTAATTAAAAGAAAAAAAACACCCCTCAATATTAAAGTTTTAATTTGAATAAACATTCTTTAACTTTGAGAATTGAGTTGATTTTATATTAATCTTGAATTCAGCTCTATGAAACGACAGAGCATTGATTCTCTGAAGATTAGGAATAGAATTTGGTGACGAGCGATATATAGAACGAAACCTAGTTTTATGATCTTCTGTTTACTAACTTCAACTATCGCTTTATATTTCAACATAGTTTACTTAATGTTGTGTCATTTAAACTACTATCCACATAGCAATTTAATTGATAGAATTTGATCAGCACTAAAAAAGTCTTGAGATTTCTAACACTGGTCATCACTCTGGTTTTGTGAAGGCCCGTTATTTAATCGTCATTAAGATCGAACGATGTTGTCGAAAAGAATCTTCACTTTGGTTGCCCGAGATCTGACTCCAAGGAGATCGTAATGATGATTATTGTTGAAATATACATGTCGCCTATCCTCGTATATAATCATCGACTTTAATCGCGTCATTCAACAACGGATTTAGATAAGTCAAATAACGAGAATGGACTTTTGAATACATATACTTTGTATATAGAGTAAATGGAATAGAACAAAGCAAAACGACGCGCAGTGGAGATGGCGGATAAGCCAACTCCCCTTTAATCAAGCGTTAATCAATATTTATAGGCACACAAAAATAAGTTACAGACATGTGATGAGTAATGGGATAAGAAATATACACACATCTACGCGCTCATATAAAAACAGTCAAGATTGATAAGCGAATAATTGACAAGGTCAGAATGTGACTCAATTAGGATAAATAGAATGGGCTATCCGAATGCTGGAATAAGGTATATGAGCTTAACATAATAACCGACACTACACTGTGATCATTTAATCGTAAGCTACTTACTTACTTGCGCCTGTTACTCCTTGTGGAGGAGCTTAGGCCGCCCACTGCCTATAACTTTTCTAGAGTTACTGCCAGTTCAAAGCCCGGATAAAGGAGGAGGGTTGAGCATGAGGTCAACGACTCCATCTAGTAGAAAACTAACTCGCTAAAAAAACGCTAACCAAAAAATAATTCAAACTATTTAAACCCTGCCCTGTGAGTTAGAAGGTCTTCATTTAATCGTAAAAGCTATCAAATATATTTTGAAACTGTAGTCTATCTGTTTAAATCCGAATTCTCTGTCCATGTGACCACCGAATCACCAAGATAAACATATCGAATAATCTATATGTATTTCAATAGTTTTACTCCCTGAAATAATCGAACCACAAGTACAATAAAGCTGTATTTGTAATCGTTCTTAACACTTCAAACACTGAAATTTCCAAAATATAGACACAACATTATTGACATAGTTTCTCTGAACCAATATAGTGGTTTAAATATGTCAATTAATTAATTAAAAACGATCTACCCTAACCATGTTTTATACTACATTCAGTTCAATACTATTTTCACCAATATCGATTATAGGTAAGATCCATATATCTTGATCGTGATTATTCCAAACTTTATTCTAATTAACATATTAGCTGAGAAAAAAAAGCTGTATTCAAATATACAGATATAGAGAATGGAACTTATATGATTTGTTACTGATCATCATCAACCATCTGATTGATCGATCGATCGATAAATGAAACAATTCACTTGTCAATAATTCATGATCATTCAGTTGACTGTGTATGGATGTGTTATTTTGGAGTTAGTTTTTTCAAAATACAGAGGACTTTCCTTTGTATTATGTCGGTAAATTGAAGACAAAGTTCATGGTTGATTTATTTTTACTTCAATGAATGAAATAAAGAAGAAAAAGAATGGAGACAATTAATTAATAAATTAATCACAAATTAATAATTCACTGGCTTATTATTATTATTATTTGCATAGTAATAATCTTGGTGTTTTATTTCAGTTGCTTTTATTTAAGCACATAAACATTGATACGTGATAGCAAATAGGTATGTGTCACATAAATGGAATAATTTATGTTAAGGCTAAGACGTTGACCGGGTGCCCAAACCGGGGCAGGTGGTTTTCTTAAGGGGCCACATCCTGAGCCTTCTACCTAAAGGTCTGATCCATAAAGCAATGGGGCAACTTCAGGAGATGCAGTTTCATGGTAGCCGGTGATCAACAATAGGTTCATACGCCATCTATTGCTTCAGGGTACTGAAGCCAGCCCATGTGCATCATTGGATTTGGAATCAGGGTTTTCTAACTCTCCTGAGTGAATCCTTCATATCCACTAATCTGGTTAAAGCGCCGAACATTTGATTTTCGTCCTCTCAATTTTGTAAACAACAATAATGCCATAAGAAGGCAGTGAGTAGGACTTATCTGGTAGTCGCTGTATACGCGCGGCCATGTGAGGACATTTCGAGAGGGGATATCTGGCTCCCCACACTCTTGGCAGTACCAGAGCATTTGCGTGCAATAATCGTAATGAAATTTGATATGATATAAGTTCATTAGTTTCGTGGGTTTCTATTCAATTCCTTACAATTAAAATACAATAATATTAATTATTAAAAACAATCACCTTTATATGATTTAAAACAAATTTATAAGGAATTAAATCTTCTTATTGCTGATATTTGAGAACATCAATCTCTTCTGGCATATGTACATCTTTTGTGAATTTCTTCAATATTACAGCTAGGTCACAAGTTTTTTTAAGTGAAGTTGGTTAATGCAAAGTAGATGGATCCAGAACGTGTCTTACACCTTAGTGTCGATGTTCATCTTGAAACTATCATATAGTACTTATCTTTTCAAGTAGATAGATTTCTATCTGTGTGGTTGTTGATCCTCTCTTGAACTAAGTTGTAGATACCACTATGAAGCTTTTTAAATGAAGAATTAAACTGTTTTGAGCTATCCAAACTCGTGCTTACGGACAATCAATTAAGTAATAGTACGTCATTTACAAAAGAACGCATATGTTTAATATTTTACGAAACATTACAGAATCACTCCACAATTATCACATTTGGTTAACAGTGGTTATGTGATAAGTGAAGGCAAATCAATTTGAACGGTTTACTGTGTAACTTAGTTGTTTGCCAAATGGGTCCGATGATTTATTCACTACATAAGAGTGGTTGTATAGATTCTAAACTACAAGTCTGACTTACAAGTCCAGAAGAAATTCGTAACACCCATGTTCCTTCTTTGTCTAGATAACGCTGAAAAAGTGATTTTATTAGTGAATATTATCATTTCATGTTTTGGTGGTTTACATCTTCTAGCTAATGTTTAGGACTACAGTTGATTACTGCCCATCTCCTTCCTGACTTGTTTTCATTCACACATTAGTATTTATTATCCTCATAACATTGTGCGTTCAGTGTCTTACTCTCCAAGTTCTGACTTACTTTAGATGTTCAAACAACATTGATTCGAACCGTTATTATTCTAATCACCACAAGCACACCTGTCATCTTACTGTCAACCTGTGTTTTTTCTACTTACTATGTTCAGTTTCGTAATCCTTCTTCATTATTACTATTCACTCGTTAACTATTCGTTCAAATTTGAACAAAAGTCCTTATAAATCTATTAGTTTGATGTTTCTCTTACATTTATACACACATCATTGTATATTGGAGTAAGCCCTCAAGACAATATTGTTCACCAATGACCAGTAGTGGTAGATAAGTTTTCATTCTTCTTTGTGACAGTCCAACAACGCAATCTTTACCATCTAAATTAACACTGACAAATTATGTTAATTAGCTAGTAGTATAAAAATTTAGATACATAGAACTTGTCCAATGTTGTTTTGCTACGTTTTTAAATACAATTACAATTGAGTTTCTTTTCGAACTAGTTTTGTGGTGTGTGCTACTTATATTGATATAAGTAGTATATGTCGCGAGTTAAAACGTAATATCTGGCAGCAGAAGATGAGGTGAAGATCAAGAAAGGAAGAGCGAGAGCACAATGGAATTTGTAAGAAAACGCATGTACAATGGAATAGGAGACAAGGGATTAGTGTTTGCAACGAAAACAGTCCAGTTTGATATGATGCATTGATATTTTGCAAATTGACGATTGACTTTATGGTGTTCAGATTTTATTGAGATAGTCTGTAATTTTGTACTAAATACATTCGATTGTCCCCACCCGTGTTCTTGTTCACTACAGTTTTCCTCGTCAGCCGAGCATAATCATACTCTATTAACACTATTCTACTTCTTAATTCTTACTTCATACATAAATAAATAAACCTTATCGAATATGTTTAGTTTTTGGTGCGTCCTACGCGTGGCCGTATGTGTGTGCGCACTGTTCATGCTTTTAATTTATGACCAGAGTAACTTCATTATCTGAGGTAATGATGAAAGAAAATGTATTAAATTAGAGAGAACCAGTGAGTTATTTAAAGGGTTTAGTGATCCGGGATTCTAGTTTAATTTATTGACTATATTGACTCACAAACCATCTTTATCAACTTGACATTTTAGACATGTCTCTATAAATCTTACTGCACACTGAAGTAAAGCTTGATGATGATCCAATTGAAATCCAAATAAGAAATTTTAATATTTTTCAGACAAAATTCCTAGATATATATATTTATGTTGACTAGCTTTGACGTTGACCTCTGGCATTATGATTGGTTGGTCTCTTTCCTTATGTGTTCATGACTTGAATTTATGTTGATGTGTTTGTTGATTGCTAATTTATCTAGATGCCATGCTCCTATAGATTGCTTGAAACTCCCATGGTCTAGAATTTCAATGCATATAGAATCGAACTTGTGTTCATGGCTGTCCGACAAGTGAAGTCAAGATGGATGTATAAACAGATGACAGTACCATAATTTTACGATGAAAACTCGTCACAAACAAGATCATCGGAACGAACTTATACAACGTTCATACAATAATTGAAAAACTCAATTCTAGATGGATGAAGCATTAGAGATATTGTCCAGGATCACAATCAAATTTATTCATTTGAAATATCTAGCTCAAAGATTACATTTTTAATAACATCCACCTAAGTCAAAAATATTCTGTATCATTTCAAAGTCATGTCTATACAATTTTGGGCTATAGATTCAAATTTCTTCACTGTATAACCAGTGACCTGTTTTTATTATTTGGCTTCAACTAGTAAATAGTATTGATACATGTTCCACCTAAAGTTTTCTCCTTTTTTGAATAGTAACATGTTTAATGATCTGCAAATATTTTCCGCCTTCGTCAAAAATTTGAATTATTTTTTTTCTTGTTAGCGTTTTTTAGCGAGTTAGTTTTCTACGGGATGGGGTCGCTAACCCCATGCCCAACCCCCCTTCTTTATCCGTGCTTAGGACTGACAGTAGCCCAAGGGGGGTGTCAAGTGGAGTTTGAAAGATTATTTTATTATTTACTGCTGGCAGTCATGGTGATCAATTAGTTTTACCGCCTAGAATTGTGTAACGATAAGTTTTTTTTATTACTTTTTTTGTAAAAGTTAAATTTGGAAAACACAATGACGTAATAAATATTGAAGTATAAAAAGATATACAAAGGGTATTATGCATGAATGAGATGGTAACTAATAGAAAACATAATGTATCTAGACAAAAATATTTAGTTTAGTTTCACCCATCTCATAAAACTAGAAAAGATACTGAAAGTAATATTCACACATAGATTATACCAAAATAAATTTAGTGGTAAACTTCTATACGATCACAGTTTAAATTACAAAATTGTTTTAGTTAGACAACCATTAAAAGGATGGAAGTCACGGATGATTATTTTGTCCTAACATGTGACTCCTCATCAATGTATAATTATATCACTGCATCCGGTAATCGATCTCAAGCGCTTCAGTATAGCGCTCGAGTTCCTAACCTCAAGACCAGTTCATGGATTATACAGTCTGTACGAATTATCCTATAATAATGATGATTTGCAAATCAGAAAAAAGATCCGAGATATAAATCTTGCAGTTCTAGTGAGAATTCAGGACCAATGAAGTTCAGTCATGCCTGGTGTGATATGGTTTTCTATCTCTGTGAATCAATCAGTGATGCACAATATTACGAAGTGATTAAAGTTAAACATTAAGAAGTACGAATGACAGTTCAGTGATCTAGTGGCTAAACGTTCACATGCACCTATCTGTATCCGAACGTGGATGTTTATCTCAGGACTCTAACCCAGTAACGTTTACTTGAAAAACCAATGCAACATTCACTTACCTACTTTGATCTAAGTACGTCCACTTGAATGGTCTTAAACTTGTAAAATAATAGCTGTGTTGAGATAAACCGTACAGGATGTACATATACCAACTGAGATTGATCAAGATCCAACTACATATATATCAACAATGGTATTATTCAAATCATTAACATGACTTGAAAATTTCAACAACAACAAAATTGAACATTAGCTAAACTGTTAATAAAATTAATGAAATTAAATACTTGTAATATTCAGATGAGTAGGAAGTTGAGTTTATGATGTTTTACAACTTAGTGCAAATTGATCTATCAAGCGAAAGAATATTTTCTCTAAGGAAGAGATTCTCACTAAGACACGGAAGTTAGGTAGTTCAGTTTAAAATGATCGTTTCCAAGGTGACTCATACCTGCACATGAATATTTAGGTATCTTTAAAGCTTGAGAACACTACTTTTCAATCTTAGCGTTTCACAAGCAATGAAGTAAGAATATATATAATACCTCTTTCAATGACGATAAGATATTAGTACTGTTCAGAACATCTCCTTAGCGTACTCCATATCATTTTCGATGCTTCATCAGAAGAAGACCGGAGTGATGTAATCAGAAGTATGGTAGAAATTCTATAGGAAGGAATAATTGAATAACTTAGTAGACTAGTTATATTCGTTGATTATAACTGTTATAACTTGTGGTCTTGTGCTCCTATCAATATATGAAGTAATGATACCGCCAATTACAGAACAGTGAATTATCGACCAGAACAGTGACGCATAAACCCGTACGAGCAGTCTACATTCCTTATCGATTCTTCTTATCTAGTCCTGCCTGTTAGAGTCCAGAACACCAATCTCAACCTCTGCAATATGAATTATATATTTCAAATATACTGTGTTTATATTACCAACCAAACAGACCACATCGTACCATAAAATAGGAGACAACATTTGAACAAGATTTAGCCAAATGTGGCTGTGAATAAGGGAGATAGTAATTGATAGACAGGGCATAACTCAAGAATGATAAATTGTATAATAATAGTCTATAGATTAAAATAAAGCTTTAAATAAAACGAAGAAGAATATGCAAATAGTTTAGGCATTTAATAAATATACAACAAAAATATATGTATGGTATTGGTCCATAAATAGTTCTCAAAAGTTACCGTTCATAATTCTCATCGGGATATAACAATAACAATGTAATCTTATGATATCATCAATCCTATCCAGTATTATTGTTGGGGTGATCCAGAAATCACTTGTAAAAGCTTAGGAAACTAATATAGCGTTCAATCGATATGACTTATCAATTATGTTATTAAACCAATTACCATTTATCATTATCTAATTCAATATATTTAAATTTGACTACTATCCAGTAAAGTAACTCAAGTGTTATTTATTTTAACACATAGATATTGATACAGGGAGACGCCAAATACATATGTGCCACACAAATCTCATTTGATATGTGTGAGGGCTGTGATACTGACCGAGTGCCCAAACTAAAGTAGGTGGTATTCTTAAGGGGCCACATCCGGAGCCTTCGACCTGAAGGTCTGATCCACAAGGTAGTGGAGCATCGTAAGAAGATGCAGTTCCATGGTAGACGGTGACAAACGATTGGTTCATACACCATTTGTTCCTTCAGAATACTGGAGTCCATGTGCACCATTGGTTTGGAATGAGGGTTTTCCTACTCCTCTAGGTGAACTCTCCATGTCCACCAACCCGGTTAAAGCACTAAACATTTGATTTTCTTCTTCTCAATTTTGTAAACAACACCGCCACCACGAGAAGGCAATGAGTAAGACTTCCCTGACAGAAGCTACATACGCGTGGACATGTGAGAGCATTCAGAGGGAGTGATCGGACTCTTCCCACTCTCAAGCATACCAAGGCATTTGGGGGCTAATCAAGTGTATGGCTCATTGTATATTAGAAATAATTCTGATTTATCATACATTCTTGATTATGTTATTAGTCTTCTCTCATTTGCCTTAAGCAATATCAGCTTATTTCTTATTCAGTTTTCATATGAAATGATCAATATAGACCATATGGTTACCTACCATTTTTTCAAGAAAAAATACAATTACATACTGTACTATTGTAATGTTTGATATTGTGTCTAATTTCACAAGTATTTACATAAGAAGATAAATTTGTTTTAATCTCTATGATCATTTCCACTATATTTTTGATAGAGGTTATAAATCACATATTTTTTTTTAAAAAAACCCGTTCTGTTTATTTTGACCATCACATATGTTAAGTTACATTATAATGTTAATATGTATAAACTCTGAATAAACTTTACTTAATAATCATAATTTAGAACAAATCTATGTTATGCATTTCGTCCTACTTCAGGTTCGTCAGCTTTATTTAAAGTGAAAAGCTTTGGATTCGAGTTCTGGTTTGAAAATCAAAGATGATTCGTACGTAAACTCATCTAATAGATCCCAAATAAGACGAAATGAGAATAATAGATTCTACTTCTAGTCACAATCTATCTGTTTAAGATAACTTATGACTGTATCATCATACCGAGGAAGTCTATAAAGACTTACTAAACTTTGGCCTTCTAATATTAAAAACAGGATAAATTGAACGCTTCAATACTAATGATATAAGAATAATAGTTCCGTGTACACTTCCATATGTGTCAATTTGTTAAATATTTAGTTTCTTGAAAGGTATGTAACACTTAAACGTAACATTTGATTCTAATTGCTGATATTTTATGGACACTAATATTTCTAATTAAGAGAAGCTGTACCGTTTTTAACTGTAATTGACAAGTGTTAAAATTAGTTTACAAGATTTTTTTTTTAACATAGAAAGTTGAAGAACCATTGTTTTCGTTAAAGAATAACTATCAGAACGAAGGTTTGTGAAGATTGTAGCAATTTAATAGTTGAATTCGTAAGTGAATTTAAGCTAGACCACCGTGGGAAACCTAGAAGCACTGGATGGTCATGTTGTCTTAGAAAGGAACTCCTCGGCGATGCGCATCAATGATCCTGAACATGGGACTCGAACTTTGAACCTTTGATCTTGCTTCTAGGTTTTCCGTGGTTGTCTGGCTTATATCGTCTCATGAATTCAAATATTAAATTATTACAATCTCCACAACCCTCCTTTCTGATAATAACCATCATCTTTTTACTAGTGACTGGCTTCAAGAGGTATTTCCTGAAGTTCTAGTGATAAACCGTGACCAATGTAGTTCTACCGTGTATGTTGCTAGGTAGTTACTCACTGAAAACATTGGTGGACAGTCGCACGACATCGTGAATTGGTTGAAGTTAGACATTAACACCGTTGGATATTAACGCAAAGTTCTCACGAGTCTCATATTAGGACGATATGGCTGTCCAGTGCTTCCAGGTTTTCTAATGGTGGTCTAGCTTAAATCGACTAAAGAATTCAACTATTAAAGAATAACTACTTACAAATAGCTATATTATACATTATGCATAATGGAAACAAATATATTCAGTAGAACCACTATTGAAAATACATTCTTATTTATACTGATCTTGAGAAATCGTTTCGTAGATCAAAATATGCTACATTTGTATTCATCAATGACTATAAATTTTAGAAGAGAATATTTACAAGCAGGCAATAAACATTTGTAATCATACCTTCATTAGTCATCGATTTCCACTGTGTTTGTAAGCATACAATCCCTTTATAAGAAATAGTTCTTCAATTTCGTTTATTTGTGATGTATTTTTTGTGAAAAAACTGAAACGATTATATTATGGATTGTAGCCAGCGTTAGGATTCAGGAAGACAAATAGAATTAGCTGTAAGTGTTGATAATCACGCTGAGGTATGAAACACTGTGATTATCACTGCAAACATCAGGTCTTTATGCAATTGGCAACTAAGTTGCAGTCTTATTCTGAATAATAACTTTGAGATGTAGTTATTAAGAATGACTAGTCATAAATAAAAAAATCAAAGGTTTATGTTATAACTTGTGACCTCAGATTAGAGAGCAGTGACTTATCGATCGGACCAAGAACGCGTAAAACACGTGCGAGCAGCCTAGAGTCCTGATTGGTCCTTCTTCCCGCCTAGCTCAGCCAGTTAAGTCCAGAACACCAACCTCAGCCTCTGCGATATGAATCAATAATTTCAAACAGACCGGGTTTATATACCAATTAAGCAGACCATAAAATAGAAAACAACATTTGTACAAGATTTGGCCAAATGTGGCTGTGAATGTGCGAGGTAGTGATTAATAGACAGGGAATAATTCAAGAATTGGAAATCGTATAATAAAAGTCCATAGGTTAAAACAAAGCTTATAATAAGAGGAATATGAATATGAATAGTTTAGTTAATTAACAATTATACGACAAAAATATACGCACAGCATTAGTCCATAAATAGATCGCAAAAAATTACCACTCATTATTCTTATCGTGATACAACAGTTTGCAATCCCACTACCACCAAATATCCACAAACCAATGTTTCGTGGACTTAATTTACTGTACTTTCATTCTGGATATGTGTTAGGTCAGAAACTATATATATATATATATATATATATATATATATATATATATATATATATATATATATATATATATATATATATATATATATATATATATATATATATATATATATATATATATATATATATATATATATATATATATATATATATATATATATATATATAAGTTTCTGACCTAACACATATATAAGTAACTTATATTTTATCAATGACAGTTTTTCCTTACACCTGAATTAGTTGCCGGTTTACTTACTTACTTACTTATTCCTGTTACCCCTCTCAAAGGAGCATAAGCCGCCCACCAGCACTTTTCATCCAATTCTATCCTGGTTAAAACATACCAAAATTGAAACTACATTCTATTTGAATTATCCACTGAATTAACCAATCATATCATTATTTCACATAAATTCATTTGACCAATCAAATGAAACTACCACAATTTACTTGTACATTAGTGAATTCATTTAAAAGGATCAACTTAGTTTCTAACATAAACTGAGACAAAAGCTATATAGTTACTAAGGAAAAAAAATTTTTTGTTTCTATCATTTTGTATCTAATCAAGATGACTTCATTTAGTTCATATTTTGTTTGCGATTATATAAAACATTCAATTATACAAAAATCATTTATCGAATCAATCCTTCTATCAACGATTGGATTCATTCATAATCAATCAGATAATATCGAAAAATTATCATCCACCGATTATCTCTTAGAAAGATATACAAATATGACTACTACTAATCTATCATCATCATCATTATCATCTTATATTTATTCAACAAATAATCAAAATGATCCGTTGAATGTATTCAACAATAATGCTCCATTGAATACTTTATTGATTCCTGTACAATATGATTCAATGTATAATAATAATAATAATAATAATAATAATAATAATAATAATAATATTCCATTATCTGTTATAATGATGATATGTCAAACAATTGAATTAATATGGAATTATATACCACCATTAATATTTTTTATTGGTACCATTGGTAATTTATTTTCATTTTTAGTATTTTATAAACGTACTACATTATATCCATCTACACATATTTATTTATTATTTTTAGCAATTGTTGATGAAGGTGTATTATGTATTGGTTTATTACGTAGATGGTTAGATAAATTATTATTTATACGTATAGAAGATAAACATTGGTTATTATGTAAATCAATACAATTTATTGGGGTGACAACAAGTTATATATCTGTATGGATTATTGTATTAATTACTGTTGAACGTACTATAGTTGTTATATCACCAATCAATTCAATTTGTATTAATCGTATTAAACGTTCATATATATCAATTATTATTTTATGTATTTTATCATCAATAATATGTATACATTTTTTTATCACTGTTAACTTAGTAACAACAAATTCTAGTTACTATGATCAAAATCATACAAAATTTCCCTTAGCAACTAATGATTATTATTTAAAATTCAATATTAATAATAATACTATACAATTATTGAATAATAATTTACATGATTTAAATGATAATTTAATATGTGATTTTTATTTTATATTTAAACAAAATGGTTTTCAATCTATATGGATATGGATTGATGCTACATTATATGGTTATTTACCATTTATTATTATATTAATATCAAATATAATTATATTAATTCATATACGTTGGGCTACAAAACAACGTGCTCATTTAATTGGTAAATATTCATCAACAAAATTTTTATATCATCAATATACTACTGATAATAATAATCCTATTCATCATCATCATCATCATCATCGAAATAATAAAAAATTACGTAATTTATCAATGAAAATGAATCAAATTGTTCATTCTAAAAATCAATCATCTTTATGTTCATCATCATCATTATATAATAGAAAACATTTGACATTACATTTACAAATGATTACACCATATAGTCCAAGTACTGATTCTTTGAATAGTTGCCATAGTGATGATTTACATAATAATAATAATAATGATAATATTGATATATTTCATCCAACTAATCATAGTCTGATTGATAGGAACTTATGTAAATGTAAACATCCAAGTGTCAATATGCAATTAAAACCATACAACAACAACAATAATCATCATCATCATAATCTAAAAGGTATTACTAATAAACCAATTAATCTAATTACAAGATCATCTCATTTATATTCTAATGAAATGCGTCAATTAACTATATTATTAATGTTAATCTCATGTGTATTTTTAATGACAACAGCACCAGTTGTATTAATTAAATTATTATTAACATGGAAACAACAATTTCTTATACATAATATGATACTATTAGAATTATTTGATAATATAGCTGAAGTATTAATGTATATAAATCATGCTATAAATTTTTATTTATATTGTGCTGTTGGTTCAAGATTTCGTAAAGAATTTAAAAAAATATTTGATTGTGAATTAAAAAAAAGAAAATATTAAAAATAAATGGAAATAACAGAGATATTTTCTTTATTTTTTGTTTTTTTTTTAATATTTTTGATTGATGGATACAGTTTGTGTATCCATGTATCTTTTTTGAATGTTTTCTGTTGCTAAGGGAAACTATATATTGATATATGTATGATCTATTGTGATGTGCGTGTGTATGTGTGTTACTTATATCGATATAAGTAGTATATAACACTAGTCAGGAATAGAATGTTTGATAATAGAAAGTAAAGAAGATTAAGTGCTTGCACTTGCAAAAATTCATTTCAATGAATTCGATACTCTAACATAGAGATACCTTAAGACAATATATAAATTTAAAAATATTAGTAACATTAGTAGTGATGTAAAAACTGGTTGCAGTTAAATATTCATATAATGACATAATGTTCTGAATGTGACGTTAGTAAATATTTATAGAGAAGATTCGTCAGTCGGAACCTTAGTTATAATTTCACCACTATGCAAATACTTTTTCGTTTAGAAATAAATATCCTAAGTTCTGGTAAGTGATACCTCTCGACTGACATGATTAACCTTGAGTTGAAGCAGAGATAATCTTGGCTCCTGTTGATTCGTCAGTTAGTATGACTTTGTTATAACTTGTGGCCTGTGTGTCCTGTTAATATATATCATGATGACACCGCCAATTAGAGAACAGTGAATTATCGACCAGAACAATGACGCATAAAACCCATACGAGTAGTCTAGGGTCCTTATCGGTCCTATTTCCTGTCTAGCCCAGCCAGTTAAGTTTAGAACACCAATCTCGACATCTCAGATATGAATCATTTATTTCAAGCATATAGGGTTTATATACTAACCAAACAGACCACAACGTACCATAAAATAGAAAACAACATTTGTACGAAAATTAACCAGATGTGGCTGTGAATGAGAGAGGTAGTGATTAATATACTGGGTATAACTCAGGAATGGTAAATCGTATGATAAGAATTCATAGGTCAAAATAAAGCTTATGATAAGAGGAACACGAATATGAATAGTTTAGTTATTTAACGATTATACGATAAAAAATATACGTATAGTATTGGTCCATAAATGGATCCCAACACTTACCATTCATTATTCTTATCGGGATACAAACAGAATTTATGCCTAATCATGAGTCCAATAAAAAGACACAGTAGGCAATCTTCTGTTTCTCTACATTTCAATTGCTTAATATGTTATTTTAAAAATGATTGCTTTATGTACACAAATTATTAGACCTCACCTCATAGTAATACTTCACATACAAACATTCAATACATAGGTAGACAATAGAGCATAAAATAGGTAGCTAAAAAAACAATAATTAAAGGACCTGAAGTATATACTTCGTTTTATAATCATTAGTATTTTAAAAGTATTTCTTGTCTTTTCAAACACTAAACCTAATGTTCATTTTCTTTTCTCTTGAAAGCATTCTAAGTATACAATTAGTTGATGATAAATAGCAACTGAATCAATCACTAGGTAAATATTCTTAATAGATTTGGCAAATAAAGAAAGAAAAGCTTCATTACTAGATGATCGGATCATGCTTCATTTAACATAATACTAAACAAAATATGTTGAATAAATCACAATAACTAACAACTATGCAAGAATATGTTGAAAATGAGAGGAAAAATATTGTAATCTTAAGAATATAGACTAGGGTTATTCAATTTAATATAGACATGTTGTTGTGTAAAATAGTACGTGTGTAGTGAAAAAGAACATGGGTGGGGACAAGAGAATGTATTTGACACAAAATTACAGAATATCTCAATAAAATCTGAGAACCATGTATTAAATCGTTAATTTGCAAAATGTCCACCAAGTGTCTCAAAATGCCTCAGACTTCATTGTTCTTACATTTTTATTGTTCATGCGGTTTCTTACAAATTCCATTGTGTTCTCGCTCTTCCTTTCTTGATCTTCCCTCATCTTCTGCTGCCAGACACTACATTCCTGACTCGCATAATATACTGTTTATATCAATATAAGTAGCACGCACCACACGTGTAATATTACGTAATATTCGGTTTGTTTAATGGGCTAAACAAACACAAATTGATGACCTACTTAATTATCTGAACTACCTGTCCTAGTCAAATAGACAGTTCAATAAGCTATCTGTCTTTTGTTTGTTTCAACACATCAATATGCCTAGTAGTCTTATAACCTATTCAAGTGTTTTTGTGAAACGTTTAGAACATTTCGCTGTATATGTTATAAAAGAGACCAATCAGGGATATCGTAGTGGCTGACAATATCCATTAAAAAGAATGGACGTTATTTAGATGTCGATTCGCGAATTGCTAACATCTAACTTCAGATCACTCAATATTTACCATTTGAATCGATCAAGAAATAAGAAACGGAAAGTTGGAGGAATATTTTGTGCTGAGAATCCGATGTTGTGCCAATAATATAATATTGAATAAGGCCATTCATAATAATAATAATAATTTGAAACAATATATTCTAATTATTATATTGGTTGAATTTATGAGTCAATTGAAGCTAGACAATCATGGAAAACCTGGAAGCACTGGACAGCCGTTTCATTCTAGTATGGGACTTCTCAGCAGTGCGCATCCACGACCATGCCTCCCACGAGATTCGAACCCAGGGCCTATCTTTCTCGCGTGCGAACGCTTAACAACCAGACCACTAAACCGGCATCCAACTGTGTTGATGTCTAACTTCAGCTAATCCATGAAATTGAGCCATACATCCATCATTGCCGTCAGTGAGTTACTATCTCACAACAGACTGGGTCGAACTTCACCAGTGGTTTAGAGGTTAGGCGATCACGCGCAAGACCGGTAGGTCATGGGTTTGAATCTCGCAATGCGGGATCGTGGATATGCTTTGCTAATGAGTCCCACAATAGGACGAAACGGCCGTCCAGTGCTTTCAGGTTCTCCATGGTGGTCCAGCTTCAATAGACTCGTGATCTCAACTACTAAAATTACTACAACATGCACAAAACCCCATCTGATACATTCTAATTATGTTTGCAATTCAAGATGTAGAGTTTATGATATTCGTATTTTTTTTACTGTCATTTTCTTACTGTGCATTATACTACACATGTCTTTAAGTCAGTTAATATTGCTTAGACTTAATGTTAGGCTTGAAATTATGGGCGGGGTTGTTTTTAGGTAAAACTTGTGCATATCAAAGATACATTTAGCAAAGTATTAGCACTGTATTTTGGTTCGTATAATTCCATGTCATATGAAACGATTCATAAAAATGATCGATATATCTATCATCTTTATTGATCAATTACATGCTGATTATTATTAATATTATTATTATTAATGGCTCCATTCAATATTATGTTTTTGGTACAATAAAGAATCCTCAGCACGGGGTATTTCAACAAGTTTCTTCCACAAAAACAGAGAAAAGAAAAAGAAAGGAAAAAGGTGAAAAGAAAGAGCTGGATCAGTACAAAAATTCAATTAGAAGCTTGTTTAAGAATACAGTTTATTGACTAGATCAACTCTAATAACCTGTTCGTCACAGAGTATACTTGCCAGATAAAATATTATAGAACTTTTATACTTTTGCTCGCGTGCATAGATTTTAATGTGTTGACGTCTAGTTCTTCCGGAAAATATAGAAGGAGAAAGATGTAAATGAAGGGGATGGTTAGTATCTGTTAAGAAAACACTTGCCAGGAGTTTTGTTATAACTTAAGGTCACCAATCAGAAGCAGGGAATTATCGATCGGACTAAAGGACGCGTAAACACGTTCGAGCAGCCTAGAGTCCTGATTGGTCCTGCTTTTCGCCTAGACCAGCCAGTTAAGTCCAGAACACCAATATCAGCCTCTGCAATATGAATCATTATATTTCAAGCATACTGAGTTTATACACCAATCAAACAAACAACAACGTACCAATAAAATAGAAAACAACATTTGTACAAGAATTAGCCAAATGTGGCTGTGAATGAGAGAGGTAGTAATTATTATACGGGGTTTAACTCAAGAATGGTAGAACGTATGATAATAGTTTATGGGTCAAAATAAACCTTATAATAAGACGAATATGAATATGCATCGTTTAGTTACTTAATAATTATACAATACAAATATACGTTTAGTATTGGTTCATCAATAGATCCCAAAAGTTACCATTCATTATTCTTGTCGGGACATAACAAGTTTGCAAGACTCTAGATGTCTATCCACAACCATATTAATAATGACCTCAAAAGATTCACCACACACCTAGTTAACCACCTTTAGCAGTCTTTGTAATGCAGCAAACTCTTCTCTCAAAAGTCCTGGAAAGGATAATAGAGAACAGTAAAGTATAATCGGTAATATGCAAGGATTGACAAATTGTGAGAGTAAATGCCGAGTAATTCCAAAAGAATGCAGCCTCTTTATGTAATAAGTCAGACGGAAAACTTTATTCAATAACAGTAAGACATGAGAAGAACAAGAGAGATCAGAGGAAAAGGTAGCACCAAGAATCATCAAGAAATTCATGGTTTGTATCAATAAAATGCCAAGAAACTAAATAATGGTTCATTAAATGTTCGGTCACAACATTAATAAATCTTAACAACTGTGGTAAAACCAATCAAAAGAATGAAAAATAAAGGTAAACAATATCTTGAACAGATCTAACACTATCTAGAGCTAGAACTAACGTTAATCTCAATATTTACATGATCTAAAGTAATAATAAAAAAATAACATGAAATTTTACACCATATCCAAAGTACTATTGTTGCGTGTGCTCCTGATTTTGACGGATATAAGTAGTATGTATCATCAGTCGAAAATGAAATGCCTGGCGGCAGAAGATTAAGAAGGTCGATTGTTCCTACTCGTGTTCTCGTTCACTATACCATCATTACATGATGATGAAGAACCAACACTTTAATCTAGTTCATAGAAAATAACATTGGTAAAATAAACATGGCATTATTAAGCATATTTAAGTCATTTTAAACATCATAAACCGGGTAAACAAAGCATAAAACAAAACCTGACTTTACTCATAATATACAGATAGGATAGAAATGACTTCAATAGTGTATACTTCTGATTAGTTCCAACGATGAATGGTAGGAATTTTAACGAAATAAATCCGATAACCCAAGTACAAAAAATATTAATTCTCATTTTATTTATTAGACAACCTTGAAGCACCGAACGGGCTTTTTTTTCCCATAGTGGGACTCTTCAATAGTGTGCACCCACGATCCTATATGCAGGATTCGATTTCAAGGGAATTCAGCAAACTTCACAACACCTCAAATTATCGTGAAGAATTAATTAGTTTTTTATCATTATTTTGAGATGCATACCAGATAATATAAATTTTCAGTTAGATTTGAGACACGTTGCAACAATATGTGAAATTTGTCTTAATCTTGGTAAGTATCAGTGTAGGGTTGTGGAGATTTTTGAGCTTTAATTGAGATCATGAACTGATCGATAGTAGATCATTATTTAAAACTTGGAAGCACTGAGCAGCCATTTTGTCCTAGTGTGGGACTTCTTAGCAATGAGCACCCACGAACCCACACGCGCACTGCTGAGTAGCCTCAATCTGGGACAAAATGGCCATTCAGTGCTGTCAAGTTTTTAATAGTGATATATCATTGATTGGTTCATGTTCTCAACTAAATCTTGACAAATTTTACTTTTTCATTTGAACAAAATTCGAATATTGCACAACAGCTAAGGGTTATACATTCTGTGAAAATGTTTCTAGGTTGCACATACAGGTTTTGCATTATTCTCACCTATGTGATATAAATTGTTTTAAGTTATTTACATGGACTAATCTGTAACTATTAACCAATTTCTAATACATCTAATACTTAGTACTAATTACATTCTAACTATCAAGCTGCAATATACTGTAAGTTACTTGATTTCACGCACAGTTTATTATGAAAATAGACAGTTATTGGCTACAACCGATTAGTCTTAGAACTTGTGTGGTCATTAGGTATACATGGGTGACGAGAGTTGAATAACATACTCAATGATTAATCAAATGTAAGTACCCTATTGCATATCATATAAACAATATATTGCTTCGAATGAGTTCTACAACTAAACTGTATTACCGGAACAAATGTAATGAATTATGCCGTTTGTTTTCCCCTATAAAATGTAAATTTGACTTTGTTTTGAAAAAAAGTTGCTTTACATTTATTGCAAACAGTATGAATAAATTAGGCTTTAGTAACATATTTCACAGAGATTACATTTTTGTTGTATCAAACAAATTTCTGTTTGTTTATTGATAAATAAGTATAGTTAATCACTAGGTTATTGTAATACTTGAAAACAACTTTAATTATCAGAAGGGAGTTTTGTGGAGATTTTAGTAATTTAATAATTCAGAGTCCTCAGCAGTGCGCATCCACGATCTCGCCCTCCCCCGCGAGATTCGAACCCAGGACCTGTCAGTCTCGCAGACGAACGCCAAACCTCTGGATCACTGACCTGGCATCCAACGGTGTTAATGTCAAACTCCAACCAATCCACGAAATTAAGCCACCGTCAACTATCGTCTTTAGTGTGTTACTATTTCACAACAGACCTGGTTGAACTCCACCGGTCACGAGACCGATAGGTCCTGAATTCGAACCCCGCGGGTGGGGTCGTGGATGCACACTGTTGAGGAGTCCCATACTAGGACGAGACGACCATCTAGTGCTTCCAGGTTTTCCACGGTGGTCTAGCTTTAATTAACTTATGAATTCAACTATTAAACAACTTTAATTACAATAATGATGAATTCACAGTATAATTTTACAAGAAAATAGGAGACTTGGTGACGATGAATTCTAAGTCTACACTTGCATACCAGATCCTCTAATGTATTCTTTGATATTCATTGGCCCTCCATACTATGTCAGTGTTGATAAATCCCAGTGAAATTTCATAAATGTTTTTTAAAATTCTCCCATTGTATATTTGCTATAAAGACCTTAAATTGTATAGATTTTATTAATAAGTGTTAATTTGTTTTTTGTAACCATAACTCGATTCACCTGTTTCCTAAGAAGAAATGGATTATTGGGATTTAATGGTCATATTGAGGCAATTCGAACAGGATGCATATATTTCAACAGCGGCAGTCCCGAACATCAGTGGTAAGATTCAAATTACCAATATACATAAACCTGTTTTCTGGTTCATATTACCTTATAACATTGGCTATTTTCTGATTGATTGTTATCACGTTTAGTTTGGTAGTTTTTCTGTGTTTTATGATCATGTTTTGCTTGTAAATATAAGTTTGTTTTACATTAAATTTTAGGCTCATCTGCCTCTTTTGTTCTGTGGTTCGAAGATAATGTTGATGCATTGTATGTCAATTGTCATGGAATCGAACACTCATTAGATCCCATTTCCACTAGAATAATCTTGAACGTTCTTATTCAGAAATTACTGTGAGCTCAAGCAAACACCATTGCTTATTTATCATTTCCTACAAAAATTGAAAGTAACATGAAGGTTGAGTAGCACGTCATTAGAAGTCGATACGAAATATTTTGAAAAGGGGTTCATATCATACAAATATGTTTAGATTACTATATTATTATTATTATTATTATTATTATTATTATTATTATTATTATTATCAGCTTCATTCAATATGATATTTTTGGTACAATATAGAATTCTCAGCACAAAGTACTACAACAAGTTTCCGTTCCTTACTTCTTGGACGATCCTGACGATAAATAATGATTGATTGCCAATTAGAAGTTGGCAGTCCGGTCAATCGACACCGGTATAATGTTCATTCTTTTCGCTGCACATTGCCAAAAACTACGAGATCCTTGGTTGGGCCTTTTGTAACTTGTACAACGAAACATTTTACACTTTTGAGAAACGCACTTGAATAGGTTATGCCATTAATAGACATGATGATGTATTAAAACAAACAAAACTAGATAACTTGCTAAAATATCTAGTTGGAAGAAACAGGTAACCCAGATATTCAAGAGGCAGCGTTCATAGGATTTGAGGATCGTTTATAATATATGCCATGAAATGAGTGAAAGTAAACTCATAAACCAATTCAAACATGATCATATCTGCATAGGTATGACAATGCTAAATCTCAATGTAAATTTTAATGGTAGAGCATATGTTCATCTTCAACAAGCAAGTGATATATTTTAACTAGGACTCTTGACTAGTTTCAAATGAGAAATAAATAACCATTCAGGTTTTGATAAAGATTTGTTCTCTGAACTGAATGGTTTGATCGTATAGCTTTCATTGTTCTTCTGAACGACATTATCAGCACAAACTTTAGGTAGAACATAACTTCATCAAAATCATCCATCTGAGCTGCAAATCTTCTCCACCATCTCATAACCATTCAGGATTTCATAGATTATAATATTTCTCTAAATATGGTCAATATTAGATCACAATTAGGATCTAGATGTAAATGAAGAAGTGATTTAAAATAAATAAAAAAAGTAATTCCACTATGAACTTCATAAAAACACATTTAACTCTAAAAGCTCAAACTAATGATGTTGTGACTTTATGTCCGGCTTTTTATCACGTGGTTTATCCACCAATCGAAATACGAATTCTACAGTCTTAGCGCTGTGTCGAAACAATGATGTTCTACCGGTATGGGCAGCCTAGAGTCCTTATTGGTCCTATGTCCGCTTAGCCCGTCTACTTGAGTCCAGAACACCGATACCAGCTTCCACTATACGAATCGAATCGAATCATTTATTTCAGACATACTGGGTTTATATATCAACCAAACAGATTGCAACGCAGCATAAAATAAGAAATAACATTTGTACACAATAAAGCCAAAAAGTGGATGTGAACATAGAAGGCAGTAGTTAACAAACTGGACATAGCTTAAGAACAGTAAATCGTACAATAATAAATCATAGATCAAAATAAAGCTTATAACAAGGGGAATATAGATATATACCATGAGAATATATAAATAATAATAGTCCATAAATAAGCCTCAGACGTTACTCGTAATGTATTCTTCGCTCGGATATAACAACTAAGAAAATAACAGTTGGACAGAAACAACAGAATAGGAAAACCCTTTTATCATTTGTTTATTAAACAAAAAAATAAGTGCATAGGTTGATTTGGGAATTGATAAACAGGTATAATATTACATTAAAGTTAGATAATATAATAGAAAGACTCATGATATTATTTAATTGTATATTGTTTATACTTGTTTAAGTAGTATGTAAGTACATCATACATTCATTCTCAGATATCTTGTATACATTGGTTTTGAGATTAATTATCTCAAACTATATCTAATGGTTACTATGGGATGTATTTATGGGAACTAGTGAAAAAACGTTTTTTTTTAAAATCAATTGTTTTATGATAATTTCTGTTTCTCCAACATATTTCCCCTTGAAATTACGTCTTTCCATTGATCTTACATCTTTAAACAATGCTTTTTATAGCCTAGATTTCCTGTCTATATGATTGAAAATCTTAAGTTAATAATACAATGTTGAGCTTAGACAATCCTAAGTTTATCATAATGAATTAATTGTAAATTAGACAATGGAAACTTCACAAATCACCTGCTATAATTACTAGTGTGGTGCGTGCTAATTTTATAGATATAAGTAGTATATGACGCGAGTCAGGAACGTAATGTCTAGCAGCAGAAGATGGAGGAAGATCAAGAAAGGAAGAGTAGGAATAGAAAGCTATTAGTATGGAAATGCAAGAACAAGAAAGTTCGAGACAATTATTGAACATTTTGCTAATTAAGTATTATAGTATGATTTCTCTATATTTCACCAAGTAACTCTGTAATGTTGTGCTAAATATAATTCGGTTGTCCTCAGCTGTGTTCTCCTCCACTACACTGGTACCATGAACAGAAACATCTCTGTTAATCAAAAACAAAGTTTATGATCACAAGTACATTATCTTTCTACTCATAGGTCATTTAAACATATAATCAATGGTATGCCAAAGTATTATATCCAGCACTACTGAGTGATAATATTCATAATGAGATTCAAATTCAATACTCATTGTATCAAATAATAATACTTTGTCTATTTAAACTGTCAAGTCAAGATAGAAACTATACCATTTTCATATACACAGTATGATTACAACATTCAGAAGAAAACTGTTCCATCAAAAGGCATATAGAAAACATTGAGCAATCAAATTTATTCAATGTACAAACATATAAATCAAGCATGTAACAATAACTTTCAAAATTATCATTAGAAGTAAATAAAATCTAAGTTAATTCCAAGTGGTAATTACAACACTCATATTACCAGATTAGTCTGATAAATTTGTTTGTTTGAATATCTGAGCTACCTGATCCTGTCATCTAGATATTTGTTTAAATTGTCTCTGTTTTTTGTTTGTTTCAATACAACATCATGTCAATTGATTGAGTAATCTATTCGGTTAGGAAAGAGAACAAGTTGAGAAATTTGAAAGTAAAAGGAAACAAAGATATAATAATAAAATACACAATGTGTAGACCACCCTGGATAATAAGTCAGTATTACCAGAGTAGGTTTAGGGTATGAACAAATGGTTCTTAGACAAGAAAAAAGGGCGTACCAGCTTACTCATGGCCAAGGCTTCAGGAAACTTCTTTATACACCTCTGAACACTAATGTATTAACATGACAAATGCTGACTTGATATTAACCTTATAACCGGTCTCAACCTTCCAATTAGTCTAGTTGACAATTTAGTTTTCCATATAAAACACATTAATGAGAATTCAAGTGATCAGATTGTTTGAAATGTATTGTCCAAATATATCAGATAGTTCTGACAACCTTCGTTTTATCATTGCGTTATCCAAAATTATCAAAGTGAAAAATTGTTTTTAATGTAGTATATCCTGATGTGGTAATTTCGCATTGTTATGTGTTGTGAAACCTTCAGTCAACTTAAACATTTCACTCTAAATTAAGTAATTATTCAGTATTACTATGAACATGTAGTCTTACAAGATTTTAAAACGTATGCTTATATTAGGACTGGTGAAGTTTATGTATGACGCAACTTGTGGCCTAGTGTCCCTATCAATATATGACGTAAAGATACCACCAATTAGAGAACAGCAAATTATCGACCAGACCAACGACGCATACCCTCGTACGAGCAGTCTAGAGTCTTTATCGATCGTTCTGCCTGCCAAGCCCCACTTGTTGAGTCCAGAACACCAATCTCAGCCTCTGCGATATGGATAATGTATTTCAAACATGCTGGGCTTATATACAAATTAGACAGACCACATCGCACCACGAAAAATAGAAAACAATATTTGTACAAGATCTAGCTGAAAGTGACTGTGAATGTAGGAGACTGTAATTAATAGACTGAGATTAACTCAAGAACGGTAAATCGTATAATAATAATCTGTGAATCAAAATAAAGCTTATAATATGAGGAACATGAATATGTATAGTTTAGCTACTTGACAACTATACAATAAACATATATGTAATTTTAATAGTTGAGATCATGAGATCTGAAAACACTGGATGCCACTTTCGTCCTACTATGGGACTCCTCAGCAGTGCACATCCACGATCCCTCCTCGCGAGATTCGCACCCAGAACCTGTCAGTCCTGCACGCGATCGCTTAACCTCTAGACCACTGAGCCGGCATTCAACAGTGTTAATGTCTGACTTCAAATAATCCACGAAATCGCACCAACATCCACCGTTGTCTTAGGCGTGTTACTATCTCACAACAGATAGGGTTGAACTCCACTAATCACTGCTTCTCACTAGAACTCCAGGAAAAACGTCTTGAAGCCAGTCACTAGTAAGCATATGTTGATTCACATCAGAAGGGGTTTTGTGGATATTATAATAATTTTAATAGTTGAGATCATGAATCAATTGAATCTAGACCACCATGGAAAACCTGGAAGCACTGGTTCATAAATAATTCTCAAGAATTACCATTCATCATTCTCATCGGGATATAACATCAACAACTACCTTCAAACGTATAAAATACTGTACAACACAATATAAAGCTAATAAGTTACATTGTTTTTTACTTCTCAGCACACACAAAACTCTTAAACTGTCTGACAACATTTTTTTGTTGTTCGTTTGTTCGTTACTCTACTTGTTGAACATAAAACAACTGAAAAACAAACAATTGCATAACATTCAAACTATCCGTCTGTTTCATCGTAACTAATAATGATAATGATAAATTATCATATGATAAAAAGAAAAAAAAGTCAACTCTAGACAACAAAATGTTTTTTTTTGTTGTTATATGAGCGTGTGTGTGTGTGTGTGTGTGTGTGTGTCTGAAACAATTTTTGTTGTTGTTTCGTGTTTCCCTCATGTTCCCCAATATCAAAAACCAAACAAAAAAAGTTGTAATAGTATTAGCTTTAACTCTTTTTTTTCTTTAATTTTATCAACACCATATGCTTTGTTTATGTTGTAATTCATTTTGTAACCATCGTATGTTAGAAACGAAATGAAAAAGAAAATGAATTCCTTTTTAACTCGAAAATGAATTTTGTAAAAATAATTAATGATTTAGAATAGAATACATTCTGGAAATGAATGTTCGTTACCGACAATAATGTACAGTTTTGAATGAATGTAAATGTTTTGTCATCCAGAGAAAAAAAAGTATTTGTAATTTTAATGAAATGTTAATCAGAAAGAGGGGGGGGGTTTCTGGAGATTTTAGTAATTTTAATAGTTGAATTGATGAGTCGCATGCCAGATTGAGGGTGCTAGGTTCAAATCTCGTGAGCGGGATTGTAGACGCGCATCGCTGAGGAGTCCCATACTGGGACAGAGCAATCGTTCAGTGCCTCTAGGTTTTTCATGGTGGTCTAGATTTAATTGACTCATGAATTTAATTAACAAAATATTTACCAGTTTGATGTTTGGTTGTGTCGCTGTAGTGAACCGAACACCGGCTGGGACAACCGAATTTATCCAGCATAAAATTACCGAGTTACTTGGTAAAATAGAAAAACTGAATAGCAAATCGTTAATTTGCAAAAGATCATTCCATCATAACAAACCGGACTGTTGCCGTTGAAAACATCAATCCATTGTCTCACATTTCATTGTTAATGCGGTCTCTTACAAATTCCATTGTGTTCTCGCTCTTCTTTTCCTGATCTTCCCCCATCATCTGCTGCCAGACATTACGTTCTTTAACTCGCGTTATATACTACTTATATCAATATAAGTAGCACGCACCACATTGTTACTTTACAAAACTTGACTATTCAAATCTATCCAAAGAGCAAAGCTATGAGTTTTTTTCAAAAAGTCAAAAACCTATTACTTTTTTCAGGTTAAAATCGCAAATGGATCTGAGTTAGAAAACCAATGAAAATGTGAAAGCGCTGGACAGCTGTTTTATCTTTATCAGGGGCACATTCACGACTACGCATTCAAGAATCAAAATGAGGACTTTTGATCACGTAAGTGAATGCCTAACTTCTAAAACAATTAACCGGTATCGAATGATTTACAAGTCCAAGTCTTTTATAATCTTCGGTGAGTACTTTCCTCACAACTAACAAATGAACTCCAGTAGTGACAGCTTTTCACTAGAACTCTGGAAATTTACTTCCAAAGCTAGTCATCTGTGAACAAATGCGCTTGTTGAGATTATTGAGTTTCGTTGTAATCACGAACTGACCTAAGTTAGCCTTTTGAATATAAGAATATAGATTCAATACAAATAAAACTTTACGACTGAAAAGATTAAATATAATTCTCTGTGTAATACACAATTTTAAACAAAGTATTTCCTAGTCTTACGGTGTTTCAAGTATTATCCCGTAGTAACTGAAAGATTATTAACTCATTGTAAAATAATGCTTAGAACTTACTTAGTGTTGTTAACTCTCGTGAAGGAGCATAGACCGCTCACCAGAATTCTCCATACAACTCTGTCTTAGACAATACTTTCCATTTTCTATTCATTCTTATTATGTCTGCTTACAATTCTCGGAGCAGTATGTTCCTTGGTCTTCTTTTTTTCTGTTCAGAATTCCAAGTAAGCGTTTGCTTCATGACGTAGTGTGATGATTTCCTCAATACTTGTCTTATTCAATTCCAACGTCTTTTCCTAATGACCTCCTTGGCTGGAAGCTGGTTTGTTCTCTCCCACAGTAGATTATTGCTGATGGTATCCGGCCAATGGACATTCAGTATCCTGTGTAGACAATTGTTTATAGATAGTTGTACTGTTTTAATGATGGTTGTTGTAGCTCTCCAAGTTTCAGATCCATGCAGTAGAAATATGTTGAAGCTTCGTATTGAACATCGTGAGTTTCATATTGGTTGATAGTTTAATTCACTTGATATTGTTTTACTTGAATCTTCCCATTGATGTTTTAGGACTGAAATTGACCAGTCTCTTATTGGGATATGTGAACACTGTGCGTATGCCTCGACATTGCCTTGATTTACAAGCATTCTAAGCAAAGATGGATAATGGCTAGCAGTGGAATCCAGGACGCGTGTTTCGTCCTGTTTGGGATCCGTCAGCTGGATGTACCTGCATCTCAGAGTTGATATTCACTCTCGGACTCGAACTCATTACCGTTCGCTTCAAACGCCATCGCGTTATCCACTTAGCTACCAAGTCCTGATAGCCACTTGCTTGTGCAATGGGGTGAAGTTTAATTCACATCAACTGTGAGATGCAGGTACATCCAGCTGACGGATCTCAAACAGGACGAAACACGCGTCCTGGATTCCACTGCTAGCCACTATCCATATTGGTTGATAGTTGTTTCGAATTCTGTTCTTGTTTTACCAATCCTTACCTTTATATCTGTTTAGAAACAGAACAAAAATATTAGATTAGTATTGATACAATTATACAACTTTAATAAATAATATCACTTAAAAGAAAATGTCCTACACTAAATAATCCGTATTATGTTTAATGTAAATTAGTTGACTGTTCTCTTTCCACTTTACTGTTCACTTTTTGTTACCAGTCTAATCTATTTATAAAATCTTTAATGATACTTTTGTATTTGCCAAATTTCACATCAATCCCGATTTGTTTTAAAATTAAAACAAACAAATAAACAAACGACTTGTGCAAGAAAAAACTATTCCGACATTTTCAATTAGTTCCTTGTAAAAAGCTTCATCTTTAAAAGGTTGGTGGGATATCAGTCGTTTATTACTAGATCATCATACTTTCTTTAAATTAAAATTTTTTTAAATGTGGGTTACTATGTGTTCCCTTTCATCTATTACGTAATGAATTCTTTTTTGTTGTTGTTGTTGTTGTAATTAATCGATTACGTCATTATATCGTTAGATTTAACTTTGGTGGTGATGATATTTTCAAGTTAAGTTTTAAAACTTTTCTTTCAGTTGAAAAAAAAAACGATTATTCCATAAGTGAATGAACCACTTAATCATTACATAAGGAGACAATGAATAATCAGTATAAACTTCCGTGTTTATGTTCATGAAAATAGAAAAAAATTTCCATACTTTTACTCTTTAGTAATAGATTCCTAAATGGACAATTGTGATTTATGGATTATTGTTCTGAATGGAAATATTGATAGGTACATAACTACTGTTGATTTGAAAGACCACCATTTAAGATTTTTTTTAAAAATAATAATAATTTCATACATACATACATGACTCTAGAGCTATGACCAAGGGCCAGTTTGTATACATATATACATATATATATATATATATATATGTCTTCGTTCAACGTGTATTTGCAATGCCATAATTGTCAGAAAGGGTTTTGTGGACATTTTAGAAATTTCATTGATTGAAATCATGAGTCAAATACAGATAGGCTACCACCAAAAACCTAGAGGTACTAGACGGCTGTTTTGTTCCTAGTATAGGACTCCTCAGTAGTGCGCATCCATGAGCCAGAAACCCCCTACCGCGAGATTTGAACACAGGACATATCAGTATTAACATTATAGTTACTCTCATTGTGTCTCATTGAGAACACTCAACAATCGGATTCAGGTATTCCAGTTGATGTATCCACTGTTTGCCACACTCAAAATATGCAAAAGACGTATTTTGTTTTTGGATTTCAAATTCAATGTAAATGTTTGAGTAACTTATGGAATATGCATAAAATCATTCTGTCTTACATATACTAAAAATCTCGAAGGGGTCAATAAAATCAAACCAAGATTTTAGTTTGATCGTCACAAGTCATCTATACTAATTGAAAATAAATTCTGAAAGCAACTCGGTAGATTCAATGAATAAAACTTCTGAGATATTATGAAAATATGTTATTTGAATAACAGTGACCGATTTTAAATCAGACCATCTGTGGTCTTCAACCGTAGATTATGATTATTATTTGGCATTCAAACTAGACGTCTAGCCTTTGCAACACATATCAGTCTTACAGTTAACTGTCTCATGAACTAATTTAGGCTTATTGTTTTATCTGAAATGAGATCCTTTTAATTATCAATGTAACAAAAATGAAAGTTGATTGAATAAGTCTGATTTAAGTAGTAGATTTTTAAATCATACACCATAATTGTTTTGCTAACATTAAAACAAAAAGATATGAAAACCGCAGACACCAAATTCATTGTTAGTATAATTTTCAGTTTCAGATTGTGACCATATGATAATTATCAGTATATGGTTGCGAAGATTGTTGAGTTCAGATTGATTTCATGAATGGAACAATGTTAGACCACGATTGAAAACCTGGAACCACTGGACGACCGTTTCGTCCTAGTATGGAACTTGTAAGCTGTGCGCATCCATGATCCTAAATGCTGGATTCGATTTCAATGAATTTCAACAATGTTCACAATTTCAATGTCATTATAAATTGCTTCAAACTAAAATCTTGGTTTGATTTTATTGACCCCTTCGAGATTTTTAGTATATGTAAGACAGAATGATTTTATGCATATTCCATAAGTTACTCAAACATTTACATTGAATTTGAAATCCAAAAAACAAAATACGTCTTTTGCATATTTTGAGTGTGGCAAACAGTGGATACATCAACTGGAATACCTGAATCCGATTGTTGAGTGTTCTCAATGAGACACAATGAGAGTAACTATAATGTTAATACTGATATGTCCTGTGTTCAAATCTCGCGGTAGGGGGTTTCTGGCTCATGGATGCGCACTACTGAGGAGTCCTATACTAGGAACAAAACAGCCGTCTAGTACCTCTAGGTTTTTGGTGGTAGCCTATCTGTATTTGACTGATGATTTGAACTATTAAATTGTTAAGTGTCAATTCATTATTCATTATTCCATAGACTATAGATAATCATGACAGTAATCAACGTTTATGATCTTTTCTTCTCAGTATATTGTAATATCATGTTATTGACATTCAGGACTCAGTTTTGAGTAATTCCAAATCCTGCAAGCACTAGATGGCCGTTTTTTCCTAGTATAAGACTCGTGAGCAGTGCACATTGACGATCTCGCACATGGAACTCGGACTCAGAACCTTTGGTGACGCGCGCGAACGTTTAACCTCTAGACCATTGAGCCAACTATGCAGTGCCTCCAGGTTTTTAATCGTAGTTTAACATTGATCTATTCATGATGTCAATCTAAACTCAAAATCTTCACACCCCTATTCCGATAATTCCAAAAAGAACAACAATAGTAATCTTATTCGAGTGTACAATGCTGTCTACAATCAAAACAAGAATACGAAATTATTATAATGTCCTCTTAGGACACACATATCCTATCCAATGTCATTTGAAACTATGTATAGAGTACCTATCAGCAACATAATTTCTGTTCATTATTCTATCGAAACACTTTGATTTAATTCATTCCAAGTTTGTTTGTTTTGGTTTTTCTTATATTCGTTTCGTTTTCTTCGATAAAAATCCAGAAGAAAATATTCTATCAAACATGAAAATAAAACAAAAAACAAGATTGATTTATTCGCTTGTTTTAATCTACTCTATTCAATGTTACATTTGGTTTGTTCTATCTGAATGAGCAACATGTTATCTTCTTTGATTAAAAAAGAACATTCTCTGTTACCGACTGAATGAAATAGTGCATGAAATAAGCAGCAAATGATGTGCATATGATTGAATTATCCTAAATGAAAGGGGTTGCTTTTATTTATATAAGTAGATTTATTTATATAGAGTTATGGAGATGATTAAGTTTTGGATTGAGATCATAAACCGATGTTAGACCAACATGGTGTAGGAGTAGGATGGAACGAAACTAGGGGCGGCCAGACCAAAACATGGCACAAATCCATGAAGTCACTGACAAGTGGACTAAGTCATATTGGTAGGTGTAGACTACTTAGTTGGGATCCGCGAGATGATGGCAACCGATGATTAGAGACCTTGAATGACATGGCTCAAAATCATTTGTAATGGTGCAGGTGCATCCACTCTTTGTGTTCTCCCAAATTCTAATCTTCTGAATTCTTCATGTCCCTTTTTTCCTCTTTCCAAATTTATTTCACTGTATTATACTCTTTGAACAACATCTTCAAACCCTAATCTTTCCGATTACTGCTTATAGTCTCACTAGCTCTACCAATACGGGATTTGAATTGACAATTGTATCACTGTGTTAATGTGGTATGGTAACTCAAACTGATGTACGTACGTACGAAGTTCTACGTTAATGATGACTGACTGGCTGTTAGACCACCATTGAAAACCTGGATTCCGCTCTCGGGTTGCGCACGAGACTGAAGGCCCTGGGTTTGAATTCCGCGAGCAGGATCGTGGATTCGCACTGCTGAGGAGTTCCGCAATAGGACGAAATGGTCGTCCAGTGCCTTCGGGCTTTCAATGGTGGTCTAACATCAATCGGTCCATGATCTCAATCAAAAACAAGTAGATTTGTTCATTTTCAAATACACCAGATTATTTTTGTTTTATCATTGTATAGTATATGTTGTTGCGATTCTATCGTATGAGGTAGATGTCTTAAGGATTCGATAAATAATGTAGAATATCGACCCGTGAATAATCGTTCATTATAAGATAGTTGCCTTTTGATTTCAAATACCGTTGAGGTTTAGATAAGAACGGTTACAGAATGGTTGATTAACAAAGAAAAGCCACTACAAGATCTTACCATAATTGTGAGTTGATGTTGTATATACCACATTTTTTGGCAATAAGTGTTAGACTATTTTAAACAAAGCCAGAACAAACATTGATGTAGAATAATATGAATTCATTATATTTCGTGGTTTCTCATCAGCTACTTACAACCAACTATGTATTAGAATTTTACATTGAAGTAAGAAATAGTATGAAACAATTAACATAAGTGAATGTAAACAACTGGAATAACCAAGGTTATCAATAATAACTCTATATATATATGTGTGTAAGAACAGATCAGAGGTTATTTGGTGTTGGAATCAAGGAAACATTAAGGATGGGTGATGCAATAGTTGAGTGGAGTTCAGAGACATATAAGATAAATTGTGTGATAATGAAAGGTTGACATAAGACCCATGGAATTAAAAAAGCAAACTGATAAGATGGGTTACGTAATCATTGAATAGAATTTGAAGTGTTCACATAAATTAAGAGAATCAAGTCAGTGGAAATGTATGAGTGATGGGGTAGTTTAAGAATTCGGTAATGGAAGAGAAATATTACACAAACTAAACATTAACAAAATAAAACTAATGACCAAAAACAATTTGAATTACCAGAGTATTATTAGGTTTATTACTGTCTCTTGTTGAGTACATAGATCCGGTTTGAGTTTTTTTTATCGCGATCGCTTCAGCGAAACGGAGAGAAACAGTATTTCTTTGTCTGCTAATAATTTTAAAAGCATAAAGAATGTCAATGGGATGCCCGGTGTCAAGCAAATGCCGAGCTATTGTACTGTTGAGAGCCCTTGTTTCTCACAGTGCCAATTTCTTTGGAACATGCTCAAAAATACGAACATGTACTCTTCTCTTGGTTCTTTCAATGTATGTGCTTAAGCACGTACATGTAAATTGGTATATGCAGTTAGAGCTACTGTGAATAGTTTGTTTGAGCTAGCAGTTCGTTTCCCATACCGTCGTCAGTTTTGCTGTTGGGTAGGTCACTTTCAAAGAGGAATTTATTCTGTGATTAATTGTTCCAGTAATTTCGTCTTATCGGAAGCGTAAGTATAAGAAGTAGGTTTCCTTTTCCACTCTATCATACTTTATTCGAGGGTTGGTTTTTGCATATTTCTGGATGAATTTCACCGTATATGCCTTATCACGTAGGTAATTAGTGATGAGAGTAATTTCTTCTTCCAGGCATTTCCTTGAGCACATTTTGCGTTTGTGGTCTAAAATTATCAGACAATTTATCTTATATGTCTCTGAACTCCACTCAACTATTGCATCACCCATCCTTAATGTTTCCTTGATTCCAACACCAAATAACCTCTGATCTGTTCTTACACACATATATATATAGAGTTATTATTGATAACCTTGGTTATTCCAGTTGTTTACATTCACTTATGTTAATTGTTTCATACTATTTCTTACTTCAATGTAAAATTCTAATACATAGTTGGTTGTAAGTAGCTGATGAGAAACCACGAAATATAATGAATTCATATTATTCTACATCAATGTTTGTTCTGGCTTTGTTTAAATTCATAAAAGGAACTAATTGCATTAAACTAGTTTGTTGTAAAACCATCCAAAATTGAAATGAAATCCATCGTCAAAGTGTTTTGATCTTCAAAATCAATATGAACTAGAGTTGCTTTGAACATAGTGATCTTCTTAATCTGTAATTATCACAGAACAAATGTATATAATTGAGTTACTATTTATGGAAATATGTGTATCCTCAAGAGTTTGAAATGAAATATCTATGGGATTATCGCGTTTTGTTTTCATAAGAGAATCAATGAGACAATGTTAGGAATGAATTTATTACTCACTAGTAGAATGACTCTGTGAAAAATAGGCTGATTGAAGTTCAAAATAGGAATCATTAATTTTCAACTGAATGGTAAAAATATATAGAACTCGTTGTAAACCATAAAAATTATGAGTATGATCCCTTTTGGGCTAGTTATTGCATATTGTTAAGAAATCACGTATTAAAATAAAGTATTTATCAAAACGTTCCTAGTTTTTCATACTTCTATTCAGTATATGTATCCATTATGACAAGCATATACATACTTACTTACTTAAGCCTGTTACTCCGCCTGGAGCCTTTCTAGTACTATTGCCGGTCCGAAGCCCGGATAAAGGGGTAGGGTTGAACATGGGTTTACAGACCCCACTCCGTAGAAAACTAAATTGCTTAAAAAAGCTAACCCGAAAAAAATGACAAAGATATACTTCGCTGCATTGTTTTTAATCCTTCTTCGATGATACAGCTGGTTACTCTCTTTAATGTAACAAACATTTATTAACAGAAATGATTAAAATTTAGTAAACCATTTTAAAGTTTTATTTTAATATTAATAATTGTCACTTTTGATTGAGTTTCACTCTCTGGGCTGGATGGTTTGGTCGTAGAGCTTTGATTAATCTTCTGAACGACATCATAAGCACAAACTCCAAATCTCAAAATCTTAATTGTCACTTGGATGCACATTGCGAAAGTCACCTAACTACATCACGAGGCAAGAGCTAATTTAGATTCTTAGAGAGAAAAGAAAGACAGGTAGGCTATAGCACACATGGAAAACTTAAATAGCAACTGGAAAAGATTGCTCAGTGCACAGTTGGATGAAGAATGCTGATAGGCGGCCTATAGTCATCCACGAAGCGTAACACGAGTATGTGAGTAAATATTTGTCATTTGAATAGACTTTAATCAAAAGTTTACTGTAAGCACTCAACGTATTATTTTCAAATAAAACGTCCCACTCTAACATATAGAAAAAGAATAATACACTGAATATATCAGAACGGATTGTGTAGAGATTTTAGAAATTTCAATAGTTGGAATCATGAGTCAGTTGGTCGTGGATGCATACTGCTGAGAAACCCCATACTAGGACAAAACTGCCAATCCAGTGTTACCAAGTTTTGACAATGAATATATATTTATTGATATTAATTTACTCAGTGGAGGGAAGAAAATTTTTAACTTAAGGCAGAGACTGATTTCAATTGTATGATTCAGTTGAATAGATTCCCTAAAATTTGAAAAAAAAACATAATGTAGGAAAAAATAATTAAAATGCATTATACTACTTTTTAGTACGTGACTGGAAAAAAGTTGAAAAATCTCCATTGGAGTAAAAAGGCATCAATTTACTACAGTTGACTAGTTGTATTATTCACTTGGGAAACTTCACTTGCAGAAAGACTACAACTTTAAAATAACCGGAAATTAAAAACAAGACATGTGATGCCTGAAATCTCAGTTAAACCAAACTAGATGTATTCAACTGTCACAAAGAAACATTGACGTCAAGTTCCTCATTCCACTCATATTCATCTCATTTCATTTCCATTACAACTTCAGTCAATCATATACGTTCTGCTATCCCATGAACAACAATAATCATAATATATTAATATCTCAAAATGTTCCTCCTTAATTGATCAATTAGAAGGATACAAGGAACAGTTGAGATGTTCTCAAATTCAGTAGAATTTAACAGATTTACAAATATGGTCATTTTCATAGTATGACTTACTTGGATCCGCATTACTCGATAGGTACACATTTCCCATCAATCCACTAACTGTCTCCAATATAACTATGGTTATAAAAGAATGAAATAATACATTCCGAATTTGAAAGAAGCCATATTCTAAGATCAGCTGACAAATCACAATTGATATGCATTTTAAGAATTCTAATACAATTCGATCAATCTGTAGTGATTTCATTTGTACTGATTTCACTAATTCACTGTACATGTTACATACTGTAATTGATTGGTCTCATCTTCGCATACATGCAACCTGATAGGTTAATCTCAACATTCTCATTTGGTCATAAGTATTTTTAAGACACACCTAATGATGGCTAGTTATGGTAACCAGCATTCATGTCTTGTTCAATTTCATTAAGAGTCACCATATAGATGACATGATAATGAGTTCAAGATTCAATAGGTAAATCAATATTAGTAGTCGGTGAATATTCAGTCAACTTTTACAATCATCATTGATAATATGAGACGTTAAATGTCTGTGAGAGAAAAGTTCTCATGTGACATATTTCAATTTTATAGATTTGATATAAATCGTCTATTTGAATTTGATCTTACACAAGAATGAAATGTAATCTGTGACTGATATTGAAAATAACGACTTCATGACGATTATATATAATCATGAATAGATTTCAGCAGATGTCTAGGGGTTGAATGAAATCAACCATAATATCATCACTAATGTGAGTAGATTACACAAAATGTAAATATAGTAATAGTTCGACTTTAATGTAACAACTATACATTCATTATAATCCATTTGAACTAATCAGGGATTATAATATTAGCAGAATTCAATGAATTCATTCAATGTGATTACTTTTACTTCATACTACACATCAGTTAATCAGTTTAGATATTTCACATTATTTGGATTGGATGAAACCCACATCTTTGATTTCAGTGTTGGCCTCCATTCATTTGAGCTTTTAGAAAAATGCTTGTAACTTAACAACAATATCAAATCAATTTTCACTGGTTGTAGTATAAGCCAACAATAGACTAATTAATTAGAGTCCTAGACACTAGTGGGAAGATTTAATCAGACAATATAAATAATGAATTGAACATACAAGTTGTTTTGAATACAGTATGAAGCAATAGCGTATAAATATTTGAATGATTATGTTGTTACTGACATGGTCTAATTGTTATATTCTATTCCGATGAGAATAATGAATGGTAACTGTTGGAATCTATTTCTGAACCAAACCTTTCATATTTTTTGTTCCTCTTATCTTAAGCTTCATTTTGACCCATTAACTGTTATTGTACGATTTACCATTTTTGAGTTCTTACTCAGTCTATTAATTACAGGGTATGATGAAAGTTTTACTCTTAAGTCATCTAACTTAGTGATTGAAACTTTATCAATATGTTTGCATTCTCAATAAAAACTTATTCATATATGTTCAAAGAATCATGAAGTAACACTAGTGTTTAATATTGCCATTTAAAGTCTAAGTTGATGTGAAAATAAAAGGCTACCGGAAGTAATGAAAATACTGACAAAAGTATGTACTGACTGTTTTCTAAGTAACATTGATTATGTCGAAATGTTATTATTTCTGTGGTTTACATCATTAAATTATTATAGTAATCTAATGTATATACATATTAAACAATGAAACATACTGTATTTTACATATAACATATTTTCACAGATTGAAATCATGAGTCAGTTGAAGCTAGACCACCATTGAAAACCTGGAAGCACTGGACGGCCGTTTCGTCCTAGTATGGGACTCCTCAGCATAACATATTTATTATCAACAAAAGGGGGTATTGTGGATATTATAGTAATTTTAAGGTTTGAGATCATAAGTCAGTTGAAGATAGACTACTTATTTCATCTGAAAAATTTAAGCACCCTAGACACTATTTGGATGACTTAAATGTGAACAACACTTCAAAAAAACGAATCACTATCTGAAATAAATACAACGTGATGAGAAGATAAAATCGCATTGTTTTACAGATTGTGATTACTACTTTAATATGGTGTGTGCTACTGATGTATGTATCACCAATCGAAAATGAAATATCTGGCAGCAGAAGGTTAAGAAGATCAAAAGAGAACGAGAACAGAGTATGATTAGTGTAGAAACGAAAAAAAAAAACAATAATGAAGTCTGAGACGATTGATGAACATTTCGCAAATGAAGTATTTACTGTATAGTTCACTGATTTTACTAAGAGATTCTGTAACTTTGTGTTGAGATATATTTGCTCATCCCCGTCGGTGTTCTTATTCACTACATAAACATTACTTCCGTTTTTTAAAATTTCATATAGTGATTCACTTGGTATTGTTTGATTGTAACTTCCTATCAATCATCTTTCCATATGATGATTGTTCAGTGTAATAGTTCGTGGATTGGTTGAAGTTAGACATTAACACCGTTGGATGCCGGCTCAGTGGTCTATTGGTTAAGTGCTCGCGCACGAAATCAGTAGGCCCTGGGTTCGAATCCCGCGGGGTGAGGGATTGTGGATGCGCACTGGTGAGGAGTCCCATACTAGGACGAAACGGCCGTCCAGTGCTTCCAGGTTTCCCATAGTGGTCTAGCTTCAATTGACTCATGATCTCAACCTGTGTAATATTTGTTTGTTGTTTGACAGGGTGATATATTTTATTTGAGTGATATCTTTGTTCAATATATGATATTCTTGTATTAAATTAACATAAACTATACTGATCATGAGATACAGCATGTAGTTTGTTATGGCTCTGGATATTTTTGTTTATATATGTGACTAGATTCTAATTAATAATCATAATGGTTGTACAATCAATATATAAATGAATGTATTTTCGACTAGGATCGTCATCGTCATGTTTTTGGAGCTAATAAATATTCAGTTGTACCAGCCTTGGTATTCTTACTTCACGTTGTGGGAATTGTAGTGGTTCCTTGTTCTCTTAAATATAAGAAATAATTAATTGAATTGATTACTATCAAAAAGGGGGTTTTGTGGAGATTTTTGTAGTTTAATCGTTGAATTCATGAGTTAATTAAAGCTATCGTAGGAAGCAATTTCCTACGGATGTAACTCTAAACTATTCTCTAGACTGTCGAGCACAGAGTCTTGGTTTAGTCGAAGTCAGAACAAGTAAGCTATTTGACTTGATAAACTTTATCTGTTTCCAAAACATAAATTAACACCGTTAGTATACAAAATAAACAGTACAGGCGATTAACACAGGGAAAAACAGAGACATAAATAACATACCGAACAGTAACTAGAGGATAAGAAAAATGAGTCAACAAGGCAAGTATTGTTTTATAATGAACATAAAATTGTGATTAGTGAATAAACAAGACATAGTCATACAAGGTCAAAGAAAGTTAATTTGGTGGTGGGCGTTTCACTTTATCATTGGTGAGTTCCTTTATCGATCATAATTTACAGCTAGAATACCATGATAAGCCTGGACGCGTCGGAAGGCCGTTTTGTTCTAGTATGGGAATTCTTTAGCTGTGAGCATACAAATGCACATTCAGGAGGTATTTCCTGGAGTTCTAGTGAGAAGCCGTGACTAGTGAAGTTCAAACATGTCTGTTGTGAAATAGTAACTCACTGAAGACAATGGTGGATGTATCGCTCAATTTCGTCGATTGGTTGAAGTTAGACATAAACACCATTGGATGTCAACTCAGTGGTCTAGTGGTTAAGAGTTCGTGCGCGAAACCGTTAGGTCATGGGTTCGAATTCCGCAGGCCGGGTCATGGATGTGCACTGCCGATCAGTCTCATACTAGGAATAAACGGCCGTCCAGTGCTTCCAGGTTTTCCATGGTGGTCTATCTTCAATTGACTCATGAATTCAACTATTAGTTGAAATGAGTTTGAATAATATTAATAATTTACAATTAAATATAATACAGGAACGAGCTTGAAATGACAACAGTAAATTTTCAATCAGCTCTTAGCCAAATAGGAAACAACTTTGTAATTTAGTTGTTTATTGTAAAGAAAATAGTTATAATAAAATGTATAAATGGACTGTACATAATTATTGAATCCATTCGACACTTTCAACATGTCATTCTCCCCGTAAATTGAGAACAGAACAACATAGAGATTGGTCTTTATGGACAAAGTTATTTGTCTTCTTGAACGATTAAAAGGACTCAGATATATTCGTAAGAGTTTCCGCATTATCCCTATTCATAAAAAAATGTATTTAGGCTAAGGATTTGTAGGTTTATGGTTAACATTTTCATTACTATTTAACGCCAGTTAACATTCGGATGAATTAATTCCGAGTGAACTGAAATAGGCTTTCTCGGATTATTACCTCCATAAAATACAGTATAGCAATTGAGTTTGTTAACGCTTTAATTTGGATAAGCGTTATTGTAAACTTATTTAACGGACAGAATCATTCGTATAATAAAAACTTATTTATACCATTGTACCTTTATTATAGTCGCGCTTGTATGAATATGCGTGCTTGAGCATTGCTTACCGCCTATGCACATATTCATTCTGCTAGCTTTAATGTTAGTCGCTTAATTGATTCGATGATTCGTTCACTTCCGTATGTGTATATACGTACATTTCAATCCTATTCGTTGAACTCACGAACTCGCACGCTCACTCGCTCGTTTGCTTTTCGGCATTAGCCTTTCATTCTTGTTGGTGGTGGTCGGTGGTTTTGGTGGTCTGTACGTCGTGCAATAATAAATACAATCAACACTTTTTACTGGTCTTCTAATCTATACACTGTTGAGGACATTATCTAGTAACGGTTATCAGGATGAACTGTATACGATGTTTAAGGAGTATATCGAATACCGACCACTACAACAGTATTAGTGAGTTAAGTTGTGTCTTAGAATTAATGACTACTATTTACCGAGAGTATAGAGATGGTGGAGAACATTTGTAGCTCAGGTGGATGATTTTGATGGAGTTTTGTTCTCTGAGCTGGATGGTTTAGTCGTGGAGCTTTTATCGTAGTAGGTTAAGTGTTCAAATTTCTCCACATGTGGTTCACAGCTTGTCCTGTACACCTCGATGTTGATTTGTTCTTGTTGACCATTGGGAGATACAACTAAAACAAAAAAGTGAACAATGACAGTTTTAATGTGAACATGAACCAGTCAACATCGAGGTGTTCAGGACAAGCTGTGAACCACATATGGATGAATTAGATCACTTCGCTTCTACCTTACGTTTGTGCTGATGATGTCGTTTAGAATTACGATGAGAGCTCCACGACTAAACCATCCAGCTTAGAGAACAAAATTACAAAGAGTATCGATATTATTTTCAATTTATCAAAACAGAATTAAGCATGTTTTTCGTTTGCTCTACTCTTTCTACACCAGAATCACAAATAAAAAACCGTTTTTTTTTGTTATCAGTTTGAAACAGTCTAATCAAGTATATCCAAGTATTTCTATCGTTCAATGTACGTTGGTGAGTGAATTTTTTGAAGAAGAAAAAAATCTATAACATTTTATCTTCATGTGGAATGCTTTGTCCCCTAAACTTTGTTTTTTTTTTTAGCTTAATTCGTTTCTTCAATTCATTTCTACCTATAAACCAAACAGTTTTTTATACATCAGAACTATCAAAAGTAGATAATTATTTAAAACAATTAGTATCAGAAGGATTTTTGTGAATATTTTAGTAATTTCCATAGTTGAGGTCATGAGTCAATTAAAGCTAGACTATCATGAAAAACCTAAAAGTACTGGACAGCCGTTTCATCCTATTGTGGGACTCCTTAATAGTGTGTATCCACAATCCCGCCTCGTGAAATTTGAACCCAGGATTTATCGGTCAAAGTAACAATTAGACCCATTGATAAATTTCGATAATGCAATAAGAAGACGAAATCTATCAGAATTATGTGATGATTTATTTGAGCAATACATTTCGAACAATCTGATCACAGACATACACTTGTTGAAACATTTTTATATGAAAATCAAAAGGTCAATTAGACAGGTTAAATAAGAACCGTAATAAAGAGAAAAAATTAAGTACACAAAAACAATGTGATAACCATTCTGGATAATAAATCGGTATTACCAGGGTAGTGTTATAACTTGTACTTTGTGTCCTATTATTGATATCGCCAATTAGAGAACAGTGATTTATCGGCAGCACCAATGACTCATAAAACCCGTATCAGCAGTCTACAGTCTTAATCGGTTCTGCTTCCTGCCTAGTCCAGACAGTTAAGTCCAGAATACAAATCTCAACCTCTGCAATATGAATCATTTATTCCAAACAGACTGCGTTTATATACTAACCAACTAGACCATATCATACCATAAAATAGGAAACAACATTCGTACAAGATTTAGCCAAAAGTGGTTGTGAATGTGGGAGACTGTAATTAATAGACTAAGTATAACTGAAGAACGGTAAATCGTATAATAATAGTTCATAAGTCAAAATAAAGCTTATAATAAGAGGGACATGAATAAGAATAGTTTAGTTACGTGGCAATTATACGATAAAAATATACGTATAGTATTGGTCCATAAATGGATCCCAACAGTTACCATTCATTATTCTCATCGGGATACAACAGGTAGGTTAAGGGTAAAGAAAACATTTTTTAATTATCCAATTAAGTCCAAAGTGTTCAATGTATTCGGTGCTTTTTCTGAGATGTGAATATCTTTATTATTATTATTATTATTATTATTATTATTATTATTATTAATGGCTCTATTCAATATTATGTTTTTGGTACAATAATGAATTCTAGGCATGGGGTATTTCGACAAGTTTCTCCTACAAAAACAGAGAAAAGAAGAAGGAAAAAGATAAAAAGAAAGAGCTGGATCTGTACAACAATTCAATTAGAAGCTTGTTTAAGAATACAGGTTATTAACTGGATCAACTCTAATAACCTGTTCATCACAGAGTATATTTGCTAGATAAAGTATTATAGAACTTTTATACTTTTGCTAGCGTGCATGGATTTTAATGTGTTGACGTCTCGTTCCACCAAAAGTTATACAAGGAGAAAGATATGAATGAAGGGGATGGTTAGTATTTGATAAGATAACAAATGTCAGGTTTTTGCGAGATTTTAAATGTCTATCCATAATCATATTAATAATGACTTTGAAAGATTCACCACACATAATGATCACTGCCTTCAGTATTCTGTAATACAGCAAAATATTTTCTCAAACACCTAGAAAGGAATAATGGAGAATAGTAAAGAATTATACGTAATACGGACGAATTAACAAACTGTAAAAGTAAATGCCGTGTAATGCCGAATGCATGAAGCCTTTTAATGTAGTAAGTCAGATGGAAAACTTTCTTCGATAACTGTAAAACATGAGAAGACCGAGAGAGATTAGAGGAAAGACTTACACAAAAATAAATGACCTTTGACAATTTTTATTAACAGCTCTACAATGCTACAAGATTTATGGGGTCCCAACATGGTGTTTAAGTCCTGTTTATTTCTAGGGCTAAAGTTAACAGCTTGATATTTAGACGGATTAAGTATGAGACTATTAACAACAAACCTCCATTCAATACGAGGCGAAAACTCCTTCATTTCTATAGGATATATAGAGGTAGAAATCAGCATACATATAGTGAGATCGTCCGCGTATTTCACAAAAGTGTTTTCTGTGGAAGATGGTAGATCATGCAGAAAAAAAAGAGAAAAGAAGAGGTGAAAGAATAGCTCGTTGTGGCACACCTTCATGAGACAGTAGAGACGTCGAATACTCTCCTTCAAATACGATGTACTGTTCTCTTCCAGAGAAATAAGAACATAGCCAGTTTGTTATCCAGCTGTCAGTGTTGATGTTGATTATACTGATAAGTAAAAGTTATCTTGAGACAGAATCAAAAACAAAAGTATATTCCAGAAAAGTGAATCTAACATACTTCTTACCCTTTTCGAAGTTAAACACTATATTGTGATGCAGAACAGCGACAACATCTAAGGTGCTTCTTTTGCATCTGTAAGCAAATTGATACAGACCAATGTGTTCTTTTATAACAGATTGAATTGGAAGTATCAATAATTTTTCTATTGTTTTAAGGAAAAATTAAAGTTATTTCTATGAGTCTAAATTTCACATTCTTATCATCAGATTATCTTTATCTATGTTTATGGGATCTTTAAGGGTGTGTGAATGTGCGTATATATGTATATCAGAAGAGGTTTTTGTTGATATTATAGTATTAAAAATTCTGACTTTGATGTTGGTTGACAGTTGAGGCAAAGCAAGAGCAGCATATCTACAATTGAAGAACATCGGGAACTCAAAACAACTCTCTGTCAACCAACACCAAAGTCAGAATTTTCAATACAAATGTCAAAACAGTTCTACTGTATGGAGAGGAAACCTGGAGAACTACAAAAGCTATCATCCAGAAGATACAAGTGTTTATTAACAGTTGTTTACGCAAAATACTTCGGATCCGTTAGCCAGACACTATCAACAATAACCTCCTATGGGAGAGAACAAATCAGATTCCAATCGGAGGCACAAATCAGGAAGAAGCTCTGGAAGTGAATAGGATATACATTGGGGAAATCACCTAACCGAGTCACAAGACAAGCTCTCACTTGGAACCCCCAAGGTCAAAGGACAAGAGGAAGACCAAAGAACACATTACGCCGTGAAATGAAGACAGACATGAGAAGAACTAACAACCATTGGCTAGAACTAGAAAGGAAGGCTCAGGACAGTGTGGGTTGAAGAATGCTGGTCGGTGGCCTATGCTCCATTGGGAGTAACAGACGTAAGTAAGCAAGTAAGTAATAATTGATTCGAATGTTCATTCACTCACAGATGATTGTTTGTAACGTCGTTATACTTCACCTCGAGCTTTATTTTCTAATGAAAATAGATATTGAAATTTTTTTAAAGTTTAGGTAATTTCCACTCCAAATTTCTGTTCGGTATACTTTCCTTTGACTGATGCCATTATTTCTTATTACTTACTTACTTACTTACGCCTGTTACTCTCAATGGAGCATAGAAATACATAAGTTGAAGAAATGAAGTATATCTTTCCTTTCATGGTCGATTTAGAATATACTATTGAGATGCACTTGGTTAAAAGATACATGTATAATTTTCATCATCACACCAAACAAACGTTTCCTCAGTATACGTTACATGAAGTATAGTTTCATCAATTACATGTAGTAACTTCGTTCTTTCCAAATGAACAGCAAACATATCAACTGTAACAGATCCTAAAGGACTGCTCATCACCTATCCATCTGCCTGACGATACGATTTATGGTTAAGTTGAAATCACATATTTCTAATATATGATCTCAGTAATTATACGAGTTGTGTTTTCATTATGGATATAAGTAGCAAAAATTGTTTAATAATGTCAGTTATTTCCCTCAAAGCGACATTGATAAAAAGTGAAGATATTTTATTCAATGCCGGAAATTATCGTAAAGCAGAACAACTAGTGAAAAGCAAGGAGGGAAAAGTAATCACCAACATCGAAGAACAGCGAACCAGGTGGGTAGAACACTTCAAAGAACTCTTGAATCGACCAGCTGCACTGAACCCACCAAACATCTAAGTAGCACCCACGGACCTCCCAATCGATGTTGGCCCATCAACAATTGAAGAGATCAGCACGGCCATCAGACAAATCAAGAGTGGCAAAGCACCAGGACCGGGCAACATTTCACCAGAGGCACTGAAAGCAGATGTAGCAGTAACTGCAAGGATACTCCACATTCTCTTCAGCAAGATTTGGAATGACGAACAAGTACCAACAGACTGGAAAGAAGGAATTCTGGTCAAAATACCAAGTGCAAGTGCGAGAACTACAGAGGCATAACTCTTCTCTCAATACGACGAAGAGTCTTCTCCTATTAACTTGTTTGGATCTTCTAGAAGCAGTATCGTTGTTTTTATAAATATCCGGATTCACTCATCTATCCAACCCCGGTGCTTTCATCTGGTTTCAATAATACTAAATTATCATCTTTTCACAGCTTTATAGGCTGAATATCAGTGTCACTGGGCTGTATAGAAATTCCTTCATTAATTCATTGTTCATCAAAGCTTTAGATAATTTCTATGTTGATGAAACTGTTTTCATTTGTACATCTTGAACAAAATTGATATATTCTATATACGATACCCTATGACCAATTTTTTTTCAAACTGACTATTAGTTGTTCAGAGATCATCGACTATTCTATGAGACGATGCATTATGAAATTGAATGATACGATGAAGATTTCTGTGAGAAAGGATAAGAATAATTAATTGAAGCAATTCAAATAGTTGATGTAGATAACAATTAGCTTGAATGCAGTCATCATAACATTTGACTATCGTGATCGCATCGTAATAGTCAAAAGATATCAAGAGTAATATACTGGTATGACCTGAGAGTTATCGTTTAAGAAAATTCATACAATCGGTTCTGTTCATAAATTAAAACAATAAGAGAACGAAAATATTTTCATTATGATTTCTCTTCACAAAGATACAAGATAAAATATTTACTGACTTCTGATTATTAACAATGCTGAAATTGAATTTTCAATTAATAACGAGTAAACTGTGTGTGATGAGAGAAAAGCTAAATGTTAGAGCTTCGAATTAAAGATCATTGTTATACTTTCTGTTGTGAACGGGGAATTAAGAAGCCCAGGCAATCACGAAAGCTATTTTCTTGGGACGTTATTGCATTTCATTCAAACCCTGTAAAACACTTATATTTATTTTTGTACCTATCTTATTCTACATAACACGAGCTTTCGTTCTATGTATCATTCACTAGCATACCCTTTTTTGTTCCGAAAATATTGTAATTTAAACATAATATTTTGCACTGTATTTTCTACCCTAATTCCCTGTTTCGGGCATAACTGTATTTTTCCAAATTATCATACGTCGTGGTCAAGATATTCACTTATTTATTCATGTACACTTTTGTACTAATCCGAATTCAGAGAATCCAGAGTTCAGTGTTCCAACTGTCTTGTCTTCTTTCACGTGCGAGCTTGCCAACCAATCAGGTTCTAAAAAAAATTGTCTATCTACCCCATCTCGAACTCATGCGTATTAGACTCGAGGTTAAGCCACTCAGCCTAACGCGTCAAGGTCATGATTTAGACTAGACAGATCAAGGTGAAGCCATATCACGGGGTAAAAGCGATTCAAAGTCATAACAACTGGCGACGGAGAATTTTGTTTTTTCTTTCCTATATTGATTGATCCAGTACAAAATGCCTGTATCATTGGATGACCTTAAAACTATTCTTCAAATGCAGCAAGCACAAAATGATGCAAATCAAACGAAGCTTTTGGATGCATTGGCGCGAATGCTCTCATTACAGTCGTCCTCAACTTGTCAATCAGATAAGTATGAAAGCATCATAAATTCTATTTCTGAATTCCATTATGATCCCGAAGCTGGTGTTATTTTCAGTTCGTGGTTTCACCGTTGTGAAGACATTTTCCGCGTCGATTGCTCACATCTTGACGACGCAGCTAAAGTCCGCTTACTGTTAAGAAGACTTGGAACACAGGAATACAATAAATATGTGAATTTTATCTTACCACAAAATCCACGAGATGTACCATTCAAAGACACAGTCCAGATTCTATCTGATATTTTCGATGAACAGTCCTCATTATTTAATACTCGCTATAAATGTTTCCAAATAACGAAATCTCCAGAGGACGATTACCTCACGTATGCTGGGAAGGTAAATCGAGAGTGCGAACGCTTCAAAATAAACGAAATCACAGCGGACCAATTTAAATGCTTGATTTTCATATGTGGTCTAAAGAATGCAGAAGATGCAGATGTCCGTACCAGGATGTTGGCACGCATTGAACAGGAACCGAATATGACATTACAAATGGTCACAACTGAATGTCAGCGGTTACTTAATCTCAAGCATGACACTGCGATGGTGCAACAGAATGTTAAACCTTCCGATTCTGATTCAATCAATGCGCTCCGATCCATAAAATCATCGAAACAAAACAGTACAAGCATGAAACAACCTGCCAACCCCCCATCACCATGCTGGTTCTGCGGAGCATGGCATTTTGCAAAATTCTGTCCGTTTAAGAATCATAAATGCCGCAAATGTCATCGCATTGGCCACAAAGGTCATTGTTCGTTAAATAAACGCAAGACTAAACATCATAGTGAAAATTCGAAGCAACGATCAAACAGTCGAATTAAAACCACGTTTGCAACCTTTAAAGTTGGATTTAAAAGTAGGCGGAAATTTGTAAATTTATTAGTAAATGAAAAACCTATACGACTTCAATTGGACACTGCCTCTGATGTTACGTTGATCTCGAAGAACACATGGCACAAGTTAGGATGCCCACGCATCCGACCGACGGAACATGTCGCTCGAAATGCTTCAGGAGACATAGTGAAGTTGACAGGAGAGGTTCTATGCAACGTTCAACTCATGGGAAGTAAATTTACAGATGTTTGTTATCTCACAAATCGACACGATTTAGATCTATTGGGATTAGATTGGATTGCACATGTTGATACCTTGAATAAATTATTAGATGAGGTATGTTCTCATAATGTTTCCTATGAGTCTATCCAAATCCCCAATGATATTTCTAAATCCAATTCCTCCGACGAATCATCCTCTCTGGATATTCACGAATTAAATGCTTCTGATGAAACATGTTCTTATAATCTTTCTGAATCAAACAATTCAAATGTTATGTGTTCTCACCATGTCAAATCAAATACCGCCGATTTATTACCTTCTCATAAAATTTCCAAATCGAAGACTTCAGACAAAGTATGCGCTGGTGAAACTTCGGAATCTCATGTACTTCGTTCTAATGTTATGTCTACATCAAAGTCTTCTGTTTCCTCTCAATTGTCGTCCGTATCTTACATAAACCATCTTCGACAAAAACATGCATGTGTATTTCAAAACAAACTGGGCTGTTGTAAATTCACCAAAGCATCCTTATCACTAAAGAAAAATGCAAAGCCCATTTTCAGACCGAAACGACCAGTACCTTATGCTGCTCTATCAGTCGTTGACCAAGAATTGGACAGGTTAAAAGCACTAGGTGTCATTGAGCCAGTAAATTATTCACCGTGGACTGCCCCCATAGTGGTCGTGAGAAAAGCAAATGGAACTGTTCGCATATGTGCTGACTTTTCCACTGGTCTGAATAATGCTCTAGAAGATCACACGTATCCACTTCCCATACAGGAAGATTTATTCATCAAACTAAATGGAGGAAAGTATTTTGCTAAAATTGACCTGGCTGACGCATATCTCCAGACAGAAGTTGATCCAGCCTCCCAACCATTACTGACGATTAACACCCACAGAGGCCTTTACCAATATAAGCGTTTACCTTTTGGTGTGAAACCAGCACCAGCTATTTTTCAACAAATAATGGACACTATGTTGGCTAATTTGCCAGGAGTCGCTGTCTATTTGGATGATGTAATCGTTACTGGTTCCAGTAAGTCCGAGTTATTCAATCGACTCGATACTGTCTTAACCAAAATATCTGAGTGTGGATTCTATCTAAAAGAAGAGAAGTGTACATTTTTCATGAACTCGGTGAAATATCTTGGTTTTGTTTTCGACAAAAATGGACGACGCCCGGATCCGGAAAATGTACAAGCTATCCAAAATATGCCCCCCCCCATCTAATGTAGCAACTCTGCGTTCCTTCCTTGATCTTATCAGTTATTTCAGTAATTTCTTGCCACAATTGCATCGCCTCCGGGCATCCATGAACCAATTATTATCCAGTAATGTAAAATGGAATTGGTCCACTAAGTGTCAAAAATGTTTTGACGAAGTAAAGTCATTATTAACGTCGGATCTACTTCTTACATATTTTGATCCCTCGCTGGAAATCGTTGTTGCTACAGATGCTTCTGACTATGGTATCGGTGCCGTCATATCCCATAAGTTTCCAGATGGCAAAGAGAAGGCTATCGCACATGCTTCCAGAACATTGACTTCAGCAGAACGCAAGTACAGCCAAATTGAGAAAGAAGGATTGGCATTAATTTTCGCAGTAAAAAAGTTTCACAAGATGCTGCATGGCAGAAAATTTACCTTAATCACTGACCATAAACCCCTATTATCAATTTTCGGATCTAAGAAAGGTATACCAGTTTATACCGCAAACCGCCTCCAACGATGGGCTACAATGCTATTGGGTTATGATTTCGTTATTAAATACAAATCTACCTCTGATTTCGGCCATGCTGATGCGTTATCGCGCTTAATAAGCAATCATAAGCTTGAAAACGAAGATACTGTTATCGCTTCTATATCAGTGGAAGAAGATGTAAGCAGAATGTTGTTTAATTCAACACAAATTCTTCCAGTGACAGCTGCTCGAATCGCTGATCACACTCGCCGCGATCCTATCTTAAGACGATTATCTACATTTATCCAGCGTGGTTGGCCCCCACGTATAACATCTCATGAACTGAAACAGTATTATCAACGACGCCAATCTTTATCCATCGTAAATGACTGTATTATGGTTGCTGATCGCGTAGTGGTTCCGTATAACTTACGCTCAGTCGTCCTGAAACAACTGCATACAGCCCATCCAGGTACTGGAAGAATGAAAGCTATTGCTCGAAGTTATGTATATTGGCCTAATATCGATGAACACATCGAAGATTTCGTGCGTGCGTGCAGAAAATGTGCTGAGGTTTCTAAGTGTCCACAAAAAGCTGAACTACATTCCTGGCCATCTCCAGAAGAACCTTGGTCGCGTATACATGTTGATTTTGCTGGCCCATTCCAGGGTACGTACTTCCTCTTTTGTGTTGATGCTTATTCAAAATGGCCGGAGATTTTTCCTATAAATCAAATCACTTCGCAACAGACTATCATGAAGCTACGGCAGTTATTCTCCCATTTTGGAGTTCCAGATGTTCTCGTGACAGATAACGGCACTCAGTTTATTTCTTCCATCTTCTCAGATTTCTGCAAGAGGTTTGGAGTCAAACATGTCCGTTCACCTCTGTACCATCCACAATCGAATGGTCAGGCCGAAAGGTTTGTGTATACCTTCAAAAGAGCGCTACTGAAGGCAAAAGGGGAGGGAAAGATAGAGGAGATTCTTGATGATTTTCTCTTGGTCTATAGAACAACTCCAAACCCATCAACACCAAATCAAATGTCCCCAGCAGAAATTATGTTTGGTAGAAAAGTAAGAACTGCTCTCGATTCCATGAAACCACAGCAAAATGACATCGGAAAAAGAAACAGAAAGATGGAAAACCAATTTGATCGCCATCATGGGGCGAAACGCAGAATTTTCCGAAAAAAATCAAAAAGTATACGTCCGCGATTTCCGATATTCACCTCCACAATGGACCAGTGGACGCATACTTAAGAGACAAGGAAACGTAATGTATGTGGTGGAAGTTGAAGGACAGAAATGGACACGCCATATCAACCACATACTGGAAAATGCTGGCACTTCACAGAAAACCGAGAAATTAGGCTCAATGTGGAGAATCATTCTGGACAGTTTCGACATAAAATGCTCAGCGACTCAGAAGACCGCGCAACCCGAACAAAGTTCTATTAGGAAATCATCACGGAAACGCAGAAGACCAGATATTCTACAGGTAGACCCAAAGAGAAGAACATACGTTTCCGAGGGGAGATATCAATGATGATATCTCAGCACTTACCTGTACATAGTGACTAACCATATATTTTTTTCTTTTTTTTTAAGGGGGAAGGTGTTGTGAACGGGGAATTAAGAAGCCCAGGCAATCACGAAAGCTATTTTCTTGGGACGTTATTGCATTTCATTCAAACCCTGTAAAACACTTATATTTATTTTTGTACCTATCTTATTCTACATAACACGAGCTTTCGTTCTATGTATCATTCACTAGCATACCCTTTTTTGTTCCGAAAATATTGTAATTTAAACATAATATTTTGCACTGTATTTTCTACCCTAATTCCCTGTTTCGGGCATAACTGTATTTTTCCAAATTATCATACGTCGTGGTCAAGATATTCACTTATTTATTCATGTACACTTTTGTACTAATCCGAATTCAGAGAATCCAGAGTTCAGTGTTCCAACTGTCTTGTCTTCTTTCACGTGCGAGCTTGCCAACCAATCAGGTTCTAAAAAAAATTGTCTATCTACCCCATCTCGAACTCATGCGTATTAGACTCGAGGTTAAGCCACTCAGCCTAACGCGTCAAGGTCATGATTTAGACTAGACAGATCAAGGTGAAGCCATATCACGGGGTAAAAGCGATTCAAGGTCATAACACTTTCTCTACCTAGTATGCTGTGTAGCCTTACTCTAATACCTTGGCATCTTAAACCTGTCTGATGTCGTTGACGGTATTGTCTACTGATGGTAGGAAGTCACCTATAGTGATGTTTGTGTGCTCTGTTTTGGCATTCAGATTATTCAGAGACCGTTATCAATAGAAGTACTCTTCAAATTCCATTACCCATATATTCCGCTGTTCTTAACCTTCAATTGTATCTCTTCCATCTTGTTCCTGACATCGGAAGTTTGACAAAATAGATGTTACAAAGCATTCAACATGAGAATTTTGACTGTATCTTTCCAACACTTGGTATAAATGATACTTTTGGTCAGGTTGTTTTCTACTAGATGGCATTGCTAATTCAATGGGCTATCCTCTTTCTTTCAAATAGGTTGTAACAAGACCATACAAAAACCACTTCAAAGTAAAATATATAATATTTGAGAATAAAATAACCTATTTTCCTTTATTTTGGCATTCATGTTCAGTGTGCTATAACTATGTATGTAAGCGGAGCTGGAAGATGGCTAGCAGTGGAATCCAGCTTGAGCGTTTCTTCCAATTTAGAACTCTTTGGCTGAATACACTCGAATCCTAGAGATCATGTTTGCTCCAAGACTTCAAACTAGCATCTTTCTTTTCAAATACCACCAAGTTACTCACACAGTTACTGAATTCAAACAGTCATTGACTTGTGCAAAAGGGGGAGGAATTTCACTCCATTTGTGATAGTTAATTCAATATTCTTATTGATTTTAAAGATTATATTTGATCAGCCTCTCTTCAAATATGATAATACTATTTTGTTACAAGGATTAGAGAATAAAGTGTGTGGGTGTGGGTAAACATTTATTGCACGGCCATTTTTGTATTTTTTTTTCGAGTGAAATTTTTTTTCATCCCCATCTTCCAATAATTTTCATTCTGTTTCGTCCAATCAAATAACTAGTTTTGAGTTCGTTATAATTGGTCGTTTATTTCATAAAATCGATATAAAATATGAGGATTCGACGACAGAGCACATTTTCCTACAATTATGGGTGGTAGTAACATGCGGATCGCGAGCCCCGTCGTTCCTCATGTTGTCACAGAAACCGATAACCTGTTCGTTCTTGAGCACATTGTATCTCGTAACGTCTCAATCACTTGACGAGCTCCATAAGAACTTATGAAACAGCTGCGTACTGTCATTATGTGGTGAGGGATTCTCATTTACATAGAGATCGGAAGCCGTATATTAGATTCGTATGTTGGAGAAATGGTCGTGGAACACCTAGCGGTTCTTCACAGCCGAGTAGACGAACGAGGTAATTTGATTTGTGTTATTATAATTTTTCATTAAGGACTACCGTGAACACTCAATGTCCTTCCTTCATATTTTGTAAGTTACGGACTATCAAAATAACGTCAATATGGATACAACGTTAAGCAATGAAGAGGAAGAAATTGTTTCGATTAGCTCAGAGGAGTTCACAGAACGAGACAACGACAATGACGAAGACGCGTATGACAACAGACTTCATGATATTTGCAATCTTGCGCAACCGCCACATGAAACTGCTGATGGAAGTACCTTGATTTTTTGTCCATGCGAAGCCATGCTTCATTTATTTTGTGCCTACGACCCATCAACACACGTCCATGGAATCCACTGTCCCGTGTACGCAGCTATAATGGAATAATAGCAACGCCTTTGTTCATGAAACTCGGAACTGTTAAGAGAACGAGTAAAGGCCCTTTTCAGGGCCACCCACAATTTGATTTAAATTCTTTTGTTTCAATTCCTTATTTCCATAGCAAAGGTCAAGTGATCAAACCATCAAAATTCATTTAAGATTAATAGTCATTATGTGATTAGCGCCTACGTATTCGTAAACGTTTTTAAGCTTTCTCAAATATAGGGTTTAAGTAAACGATTTCGTATAGGAAATGTCATCTAATGAACACTCATCTATCTAAGAATAGTACATGCAAAACTTATTCAGAATGTTTCAGTGTTGTGTCATATAGTTAGGATAGGCGAATGTAGTACTACCAGTTCACTAGTACAACGACATCATTTCTATAGGAAAGGTCAACTGAACCAACATTGATGAATTCGAATTAAGCCTTAGTGATTAAGCAATATAATCAATGGAGATTTATAGAAATTTCGTGGATTAGATCATTAAAAGAGAATTTTGGAAAAACTTATAACTGGTTTTAATAGTTGATGATAGTAATAACTGACGTTGAAAGGTGGTCAAATGTTTAATACACAATTAGTAAAGAAATTATTCATCGAAGTATTTCCATTAGTTTTTTACTTAACACATCGTATGTTATTTTAATAAACGTTATATGCGTAGCAACATATCCATAAATCATCATGATAAAATAATGAATAGGGCATGCGTAAATCACGCTAACCGTTAACGATCGGTAAATGAAGCAAAATAGTAATAACTTCTCTCAGAAAATAGCAAACAATATTTGTCATTGGGTATTTTTCCAAACAGTAATTCTTAGTACAAAAGAGTTGTTTAGTTTTATCTGAATATTGGTGTCATAAATAAATGCAAGATTGTCAATTGTGTTATTTTGCTAATTCAATTAAAAGCGTTAATTGTTTTTAACTGTACATTCTTTGTAGTTGAGCAGTTTAAAATTATGACAAAAGTACTTGTCTATGTAAGTAGTCATGTGAATCGATTATTGTGCTCGTCAATTGGGCTTAACAAGTTTTGCATGTAATGTCAACAGCATATTTGCAGTTTAAAAAATCTCCATATAATATTCTATATTGTTGAATAACAAGTTTTGACAAGGATTTGAAATATTAGTTACATTAAGTGTAAAAGTACAAGCCTACGGTCTGAGGAAATAAATGTCAATCTTAATTACACAGCTTAATACGAACAAAGTCAGTTGTATCAAATGACATTTGGGTATACGTACGTTTAATGTTAATGTAATAAATAAAAGTCTACATTTATTTACCAAACTTCAAAAAGATCAATTTCACTATATTGAAACATGGTGCTCTATCTTCAATTCACTCATGATATAGACATTTTATAAAACGTATAAATGTATCACTTTGTTCGTATTAAGCTGTGTAATTAAGATTGACATTTATTTCCTCAGACCGTAGGCTTGTACTTTTACACTTAATGTAACTAATATTTCAAATCCTTGTCAAAACTTGTTATTCAACAATATAGAATATTATATGGAGATTTTTTAAACTGCAAATATGCTGTTGACATTACATGCAAAACTTGTTAAGCCCAATTGACGAGCACAATAATCGATTCACATGACTACTTACATAGACAAGTACTTTTTGTCATAATTTTAAACTGCTCAACTACAAAGAATGTACAGTTAAAAACAATTAACGCTTTTAATTGAATTAGCAAAATAACACAATTGACAATTGTTATGACCTTGCGTCTCCCAATTATTTTGTTTTTGCCAAAATCCCCGTCGCCAATTGTTATGACCTTGGATGTCTGACTTTTCGATCACACGACTTATCTACCAATCCGAATACGACTTATACGAATCTTCGCACTAGGCCAACCAATGACGTTCAACCGGTGTGGGCAGTTTAGTGTCCTTATTGGTCCTATGTCCTACGAGCCCTTCCACTTGAGTCCAGAACAAGATACCAGCTTCCGAATCAGAGCAGATCGTTTATTTCAGGCATACTTAGTTTATATATCAATCACACAGACCTCAACGTACCATAAAATAGGAAATAATATTTGTACACAAATAAGCCCAAAAAGTGGCTGTGAATGAGGGAGGCAGTAGTTAATAAACTGAACATAACTTAAGAACCGTAAATCGTACAATAATAAATTATAGGTCAAAACAAAGCTTATCATAAAAGGAATATAATATATCCATAGTGTAATTGTTGAGTAGTTATACAATAAGAATATTTATAGAATATTAGTCCATGAATAGTCCTCGGGAGTTACCTGTAATTTAATCTCCACTCGGACATAACAACAATCTTGCATTTATTTATGACACCAATATTCAGATAAAACTAAACAACTCTTTTGTACTAAGAATTACTGTTTGGAAAAATACCCAATGACAAATATTGTTTGCTATTTTCTGAGAGAAGTTATTACTATTTTGCTTCATTTACCGATCGTTAACGGTTAGCGTGATTTACGCATGCCCTATTCATTATTTTATCATGATGATTTATGGATATGTTGCTACGCATATAACGTTTATTAAAATAACATACGATGTGTTAAGTAAAAAACTAATGGAAATACTTCGATGAATAATTTCTTTACTAATTGTGTATTAAACATTTGACCACCTTTCAACGTCAGTTATTACTATCATCAACTATTAAAACCAGTTATAAGTTTTTTCCAAAATTCTCTTTTAATGATCTAATCCACGAAATTTCTATAAATCTCCATTGATTATATTGCTTAATCACTAAGGCTTAATTCGAATTCATCAATGTTGGTTCAGTTGACCTTTCCTATAGAAATGATGTCGTTGTACTAGTGAACTGGTAGTACTACATTCGCCTATCCTAACTATATGACACAACACTGAAACATTCTGAATAAGTTTTGCATGTACTATTCTTAGATAGATGAGTGTTCATTAGATGACATTTCCTATACGAAATCGTTTACTTAAACCCTATATTTGAGAAAGCTTAAAAACGTTTACGAATACGTAGGCGCTAATCACATAATGACTATTAATCTTAAATGAATTTTGATGGTTTGATCACTTGACCTTTGCTATGGAAATAAGGAATTGAAACAAAAGAATTTAAATCAAATTGTGGGTGGCCCTGAAAAGGGCCTTTACTCGTTCTCTTAACAGTTCCGAGTTTCATGAACAAAGGCGTTGCTATTATTCCATTATAGCTGCGTACACGGGACAGTGGATTCCATGGACGTGTGTTGATGGGTCGTAGGCACAAAATAAATGAAGCATGGCTTCGCATGGACAAAAAATCAAGGTACTTCCATCAGCAGTTTCATGTGGCGGTTGCGCAAGATTGCAAATATCATGAAGTCTGTTGTCATACGCGTCTTCGTCATTGTCGTTGTCTCGTTCTGTGAACTCCTCTGAGCTAATCGAAACAATTTCTTCCTCTTCATTGCTTAACGTTGTATCCATATTGACGTTATTTTGATAGTCCGTAACTTACAAAATATGAAGGAAGGACATTGAGTGTTCACGGTAGTCCTTAATGAAAAATTATAATAACACAAATCAAATTACCTCGTTCGTCTACTCGGCTGTGAAGAACCGCTAGGTGTTCCACGACCATTTCTCCAACATACGAATCTAATATACGGCTTCCGATCTCTATGTAAATGAGAATCCCTCACCACATAATGACAGTACGCAGCTGTTTCATAAGTTCTTATGGAGCTCGTCAAGTGATTGAGACGTTACGAGATACAATGTGCTCAAGAACGAACAGGTTATCGGTTTCTGTGACAACATGAGGAACGACGGGGCTCGCGATCCGCATGTTACTACCACCCATAATTGTAGGAAAATGTGCTCTGTCGTCGAATCCTCATATTTTATATCGATTTTATGAAATAAACGACCAATTATAACGAACTCAAAACTAGTTATTTGATTGGACGAAACAGAATGAAAATTATTGGAAGATGGGGATGAAAAAAAATTTCACTCGAAAAAAAAATACAAAAATGGCCGTGCAATAAATGTTTACCAAGTGTGTGCCCTGAATTCAACTTCTACCCATATTTCACCTATACAATATAAAAGTTTGTCATGAGAGCTAGAACGAAGCAATCGTCAAAGTAGGCTTGAATACCATGAGAGAGTATTCATTCGTATTCACTGGCAAAATCACATATGCATAAAATGATAGACATAAACACAAACTTTGTGTAGGCATACACTTTCGTTTCATAAAAAAAGAAAACTTACTCACCTAACAGCCTACTTCGTTCTCGTCTTATTCTAAGCATAACAATACAGAATACTCATTAAAAAAAAACACAACTTTTAGTTATTGTGTAGGGTGATATTCATGAAAATAACCTATTGTTTTATCTCTAGACAGTAAATTCTTTAAAATTATGAGATGATCGAACGATCGTAAGTTTTATGCTAAATAGGAACTAATATATATAAACTTGTGATTGTCACATATTACAGATACATATTGGTTTGTGAGTCTTATTGAACATGAAGCTCATTAATATCCACTGGTTATTTATCACTTATTTATACAGTAAGTGTAAATATTTCATTGTTCAATTAAAAAACCCTTTTATATTTTATATAAGGACTTTCGTCTAAATTTGATTGAATAGTTTTGCAATATTTGAGCATCAAGTTGATGTATGACATTGAGATGGTGGAGAAGATTTGTAGTTCAGGTGGATGATTTTGGTGGAGTTTTGTTCTCTGAGCTGGATAGTTTGGTTGTGGAGCTTTCATCGTTCTTCTGGACGACATCAGCACAAACTTCAGATAGAAGTTTGTGCTGATGTCGTCCAGAAGAACGATGAAAGCTCCACAACCAAACTATCCAGCTCAGAGAACAAAACTCCACCAAAAAGATGTGTGACATTAAAGAGGAAGAATGTTGTATTTGTAAAATCTCAGTGAAAGAATTTGAAGTAGATCCAACATTTTGTCTGGCAATCTCGTCTAAGCTTATTCAAGGAAATATAGTCAAACATTAAAATGATCGAATATAAATAGGGATATGGTTTTCCGGTTCACTGTGTACTGAATAGGTCATCTAATCAATGTTTAAAGTAGGTTGTTGCATTAGTGTGTAAGAGACATGTGAAATGAAAAGTGTTAAGATAACAGATTGTGTGTGTAAACTTAAGTGATTTCAAATTCACTTGATGTTGTTTTACTTGTATCTTCCCATTGTTATTAAGGACTGTAATTGATCAGTCTCATGTTGACATATATGTATCCTGTTTGGATTGCCTCGATATAGCCTTAAGTCACAAGCGTTTTAAGCAAAGATGATTTCAATCACTATTTGTAACTGAATGTTTGTGTTATTTTAATGTTCCAGTCAATTATTTAACATATACAGATTAGAAACGTTGAATGTAGTTGCCGTTATTCAGATAATAAGAGATAGATAAAATGGAATAAGTATTTCATGTTTACTTATTAATTATTAGTTGCCATGGGACAGCTAACTGTATTCCATTCCTCCTATTATTACTGTTTGGATTTGTCCATATGTGTAGGGCTTCGGCTATCAGTCTCTATTTGTAAGGATTAAAACCTTTCTGAAGAATTCTTGTGCCATTGAAACCAATTGTATGACCCTATTCTATCGAGTGTAATGCCATCACTGATTTGTTCTCAAGTTTTCTTATATTATCTGAGGATTTAGGAATGTGCTTTCAGCATAGTTTGTGTTCGTTCACACTCACATTCAGTTGTCTTGATGTTTCACCTACATATGTGGAATTACAGTCACAACATTTGATTTTATAAACATAATTCCGTTGTTCCTCCTAGTGTATTAGATCTTTGGTTCGTACTAGTTTTGATCTTAGAGTATTGTTTACTCGAAAGAATACCATTATATTATGAAGAGTTAAGATCCTTCTGATCTCTTGTGAAATGCTTTTCCGATATGGGATCATCACTGTGTTAACCTATTCTTTTTTTAATTATATCATTTTGTTCTTCATTCTTAATTATTCTTTTAATTATTCATTATTAGAATGGATATAAAAGAAATTCATTTCCATTTCTATATCACTTGATTCAGTGACAAGTGAAATAACCAAATCAAACTTTGTAATTACATAATGAAGAAGTTATTTGAAGAGAAAAACAGACTGTTTACAGATGTATTCGTTTTATGAATTAAGGATGATGCGATGATTAGATTAGTGCTATAACTTGTGGGTTTGTGCTCCTATGAATATATAACGTAAAGATAGCGCCAATCAGAAAACAGTGATTTATCGACAGGGCCAATCACGTGTAAACCTGTGCGAACAGCCTGGAGTCTTTATCGGCCCTTCTTCTTCCTGTCTAGCCCTGCCTCTTAAGTCCAGAATACAAATCTCAACCTCTGCAATATGAATCATTTATTTCAAACAGACTGGGTTTATATACCAACCAAACAGACCACATCGTAGGATTAAATATGAAAGAACATTTGTACAAGATCTAGCCAAATGTGGCTATGAATGTGGGAGACTGTAATTAAGACTGAGCATAATTCAAGAATGGTAAATCGTACAATAACAGGTAATAGGTCAAAATGAAGCTTATTACAAGAGAAACAAAAATATGAAAAGTTTAGTTACTTAGCAATTATACGATAAAAATATACGTATAGTATTCGTTCATAAATGGATCCCAACAGTTACCATTCATTATTCTCATCGGAATAGAATATAACAATTAGACCATGTCAGTAACAACATAATCATTCAAATATTTATACGCTATTGCTTCATACTGTATTCAAAACAACTTGTATGTTCAATTCATTATTTATATTGTCTGATTAAATCTTCCCACTAGTGTCTAGGACTCTAATTAATTAGTCTATTGTTGGCTTATACTACAACCAGTGAAAATTGATTTGATATTGTTGTTAAGTTACAAGCATTTTTTCTAAAAGCTCAAATGAATGGAGGCCAACACTGAAATCAAAGATGTGGGTTTCATCCAATCCAAATAATGTGAAATATCTAAACTGATTAACTGATGTGTAGTATGAAGTAAAAGTAATCACATTGAATGAATTCATTGAATTCTGCTAATATTATAATCCCTGATTAGTTCAAATGGATTATAATGAATGTATAGTTGTTACATTAAAGTCGAACTATTACTATATTTACATTTTGTGTAATCTACTCACATTAGTGATGATATTATGGTTGATTTCATTCAACCCCTAGACATCTGCTGAAATCTATTCATGATTATATATAATCGTCATGAAGTCGTTATTTTCAATATCAGTCACAGATTACATTTCATTCTTGTGTAAGATCAAATTCAAATAGACGATTTATATCAAATCTATAAAATTGAAATATGTCACATGAGAACTTTTCTCTCACAGACATTTAACGTCTCATATTATCAATGATGATTGTAAAAGTTGACTGAATATTCACCGACTACTAATATTGATTTACCTACTGAATCTTGAACTCATTATCATGTCATCTATATGATGAATCTTAAAGAAATTGAACAAGACATGAATACTGGTTACCATAACTAGCCATCATTAGGTGTGTCTTAAAAATACTTATGACCAAATGAGAATGTTGAGATTAACCTATCAGGTTGCATGTATGCGAAGATGAGACCAATCAATTACAGTATGTAACATGTACAGTGAATTAGTGAAATCAGTACAAATGAAATCACTACAGATTGATCGAATTGTATTAGAATTCTTAAAATGCATATCAATTGTGATTTGTCAGCTGATCTTAGAATATGGCTTCTTTCAAATTCGGAATGTATTATTTCATTCTTTTATAACCATAGTTATATTGGAGACAGTTAGTGGATTGATGGGAAATGTGTACCTATCGAGTAATGCGGATCCAAGTAAGTCATACTATGAAAATGACCATATTTGTAAATCTGTTAAATTCTACTGAATTTGAGAACATCTCAACTGTTCCTTGTATCCTTCTAATTGATCAATTAATGAGGAACATTTTGAGATATTAATATATTATGATTATTGTTGTTCATGGGATAGCAGAACGTATATGATTGACTGAAGTTGTAATGGAAATGAAATGAGATGAATATGAGTGGAATGAGGAACTTGACATCAATTGTTCTTTGTGACAGTTGAATACATCTAGTTTGATTTAACTGAGATTTCAGGCATCACATGTACTGTGTCACCGATTTTACTCGCATTAAAGCGTTTGTTTTGATTATTTGAGAATCTCGTCCAAATTTACGAAACATGTCAATCATGATGAGTTGAAGCCTTTACTCTAATTGATTTTTTTGAAATTCCTTCCCCTCCTTTTCTAAAAACAAAACAGCACATTGAGTCAGAATGGAGTGTGCCTCAACTATTAAGATTGTAGTCAACTTATAGACAGATGTTTATTCTTAAATAACTATCTTATGCCAATCATTCATGAATAACGAAGAAAACTAACTGCAATGTACTCGCTCATCAACTGATTACACTCTCAAGTTTGTTGAAATGGACTAGTTAATAAAACTTCAAGTGATAGTGAATAAATTTATTTACTTTTGATGTCTGATTTTCAAGTATCTTGCATTAGCCTTTCAAGTTGCTTGACACGAACTTCCATGAAGCAATCAATTGGAAATAGATTCCCTATATAATATCTTCTCGGTGAAGAAATATAACCTCTGTAAATAAACACAATGTGAAATGAAGCCGATTATAGCATCATTTAATATTTAAATGAACATCAATATCTCTCTAATTCCATTCTTCGATATACATAACCTAATCACAAAACTTGCATTTTCCTACTAGAAAAATATCACAATGTTGATGTTTGCATTGGGACTTTAGTCCAGTACTGATAAGCACATTTGAAATTCCTTAGATTGGATAACACTGGATATCATTGCCGACCACTATCAAGCATTGCTCAAAAATCTTTGTGGCTTCAAACAAACATTGAAGCTATCCTTTCATGATGTGTATATGTCAATAGTGACTCGTAAAGTTCTGTACTTAAATTAAACAACGATGTGTTTTAAAGCCGTGCAAATGAAATGACTAGTTGATAATAATTTGTATAATATGTCAGGATTTCAGTGATTATGGATGTGTCTTTATTCATCCAAATTATTTATTATTCTTGAGTAGTTCATTCTAGATTTTTTAAAAATATCGAGTTGAATTCATGAGTTTATCTAAGCTAGACCGTTAGTGAAAACCTGGAAGCACTGAACGGCCATTTTGTTCTAGTATATGACTACTCAAAAGTGAGCATCAATGACCCAGCACGTGCGACTCGAACTCAAGACTTCAGGTCTCGCATGTGAACGCTTAATCTCTAAACCACCTCAAGACCAATTTATAGAAAATTATTTTGTTTTGCATAGAATAAATTTATATATAAGTGAGATATTGTGACTGAAAGTTTTTCCCTATCGAATAGTGAACAAACCTTTACTCCACATGACCTATATAGTACCATGTTTTTTTAATTTAAGTTATATAAGTGGCAATTCTTTGTCGAGGTTGTTCAAGCTAGCTATCTTTATCGGTTGTCTTTGTACATGTTTATTATCATCATGATTCCATGATGTGTTCATATTTGGTGACGAATATATTAGAAATATATTGGAAAACACTTCTAAAATGAAAGCAAAAAGTGATCGCTTCATTCGACAGAATAAATTCACTTACATAACAATGAATTAGTTAGTATAATTTAAAATGATAAGTTAATGAATCAATCATTCTTTGATAACTGTTGAAAATCAGGAAACACTTGACTATTGTTTCATCCTGGTTTGAGATTCCAACGGTGTTAATGTCTAACTTCAACCAATCCACGAAGTTGCGCCACCATATACCATTGTCTTCAGTGAGCTGATATCTCACAACAGACCTGGTTGTACTCCACTGGTAACGGCTTCCCGCTAGAACTCCAGGATTATTTCTTGAAGTCAGTCACTAGTGAGCAGATGATTATTATCAGAAGGGGTTTGTGGAGATTTTTAGAAATTTTCACAGTGGAGTACAACCAGGTCTGTTGTGAGATATCAGCTCACTGAAGACAATGGTATATGGTGGCGCAACTTCGTGGATTGGTTGAAGTTAGACATTAACACCGTTGGATCCGTTGGATGCCGGCTCAGTGGTCTAAGGGTTAAGTGCTCGCGCGCGAAGCCAGTAGGTCCTGGGTTCGAGCCCCGCGCGATGCGGGATCGTGGATGCGCACTGGTGAGGAGTCCCATACTAGGACGAAACGGCCGTCCAGTACTTCCAGGTTTTCAATGGTGGTCTAGCTTCAACTGACTCATGATTTCAATCTGTGAAAATTTCTAAAAATCTCCACAAACCCCTTCTGATTCCATTTTGTAACGTAGATAATTGTCTCATATACAACATGATTACACTGTAACTCTTTTATATTAGGATGAAACAACTGTGATTCCCCGTTTACAATATTTGTCATTCTGTAATAATATGTATATATTATATGGTCAACAGTCTATTTAAGTGGTATATACTAACAAGTAAACATAGTTTACAATAACAATTAGTATTCTGATAGGACTGTCAAAATTATATCCAAAAATTGTAATGAAATAGATGAACATTTTCATTAGCTCTATTCTGTATACTAATTCTATTGTCTTCAAAAGTAACGTTAGACTGTATAAATTTTTACTTGCACCATTTTGTTTATATCTGTAGAGAATTCAGAAAGTACAACATTCTGGTTAATACAAGAGCGTAAAGAATATCTATACTTTCAATGGATTCCATTTAAAAGAGAATATTATGGTGCTTTATTTCTTGAACAAGAGGATGATGTTTCACGACAAATGACAGATGATCTAGAAGAGGCAATGTTAATGACTGTTGCTCCAGCATGTAAAAATCAAAAGTACTCTCTGAGGCAATCAGTAGGCTATGCGATAGCTGGTTATTATGATAAAGAATCAAGGGAACTAAATTTTAATCGAAGTGAGTTTGATTATTTTTAAATTGAATAGATACAACTGAATATTATGAACGTAATTAGAATTATTCCACTGACCACTGATAAGAATTGAAATCTTTAAATAAATTACGAAACATGGAGGATTAATGTCATGTATTCGAAAAACCTTTTTTTTTTTTAATTAACCATCTTCATAAACTGAAGTCAATGATATCAGAATTTGCAAATCGTTTAGATGTGCACCTAAATAGGACAATTTGTATCGATGGTTTCTATCGACTTAGATCTTAAAAAATCTTGTTGACTGATTTGGTTCACACGATAAGACTGTGATATTATGTAGTGTGTGCTACTCATGTTCACAGATATAAGTAGTATGTATCTGTTATATCCCGATAAGAATAATGAATGGTAACTATTGGGATCCATTTATGGATCAATACTATACGTATATTTTTATCGTATAATCGTTAAGTAACTAAACTATACATATTCATATTCCTCTTAATATAAGCTTTATTTTGACTTATGAACTATTATTATACGATTTACCGTTCTTCGGTTATACTTAGTCTATTAATTACAGTCTCCCACATTCACAACCACTTTTGGCTAAATCTTGTACGAATGTTGTTTCCTATTTTATGGTACGATATGGTCTAGTTGGTTAGTATATAAACACAGTCTGTTTGGAATAAATGATTCATATTGCAGAGGTTGAGATTTGTATTCTGGACTTAACTGTCTGGACTAGGCAGGAAGCAGAACCGATTAAGACTGTAGACTGCTCATACGGGTTTTATGCGTCATTGGTCCGATTGATAATTCACTGCCCTCTAATTGGCGGTATTATCTCGTTATACATTAACAGGGTATACAGGCCAAATATTAAAACAGTATCATTAATTAAAAGTAAAATACCTGAAGTAGAAGGTTAAGAAGATTGAAGAAAAAGGGACAAGAACATAGAATGATTACTACGTAAACGAAGGAACAATGAAGTCTAAGATGACTGATTAACATTTTGCAAATGAACTATTTATCGTAGGATTCTCAGATTTTACTTAGATATTCTGTAATTTTGTACTCAGCTACAATCGATTGACCCCATTTCTGTCCTCGTGTAACTATAATTATATATATTATGAGTGTTTTGATATTTTGAAATGAACAGTTCTTGTACCATGGATCTTATACCCATATATAACCATATATATATGTTATTCAATCGATTTTTTTCCTGGATCATTCTGATCAAAGTTTTCAGATTGGAACGAATTACATTTGAAACAAACGATGATAAATCTACCTCTTTAATATGGATAATTAATGATAAAATTTGTTCAACAGAAGATTTAATAATAATATTTAAAAAAGACTCAACAGGATTTCATCGAATGTATACTATTTCTGCTAATGAAAGAAATTATCATTTTACAAATGGATTACATGATGATGAACATGTTATTATTACTACTTATCATGAACATGCATTCGGTTTATCTGAATTAGGTAAATTTGTAGTAGAAATAAATTGATTAACTGATAATTCACTGAAATTTTATTAGTATTATTTATATTACTAAACTACTACTAATACTAATATGGTGTGTGCTACTGATATTGACAGATATAAGTAGTAAGTCATATCAATCGAAAGTGAAATACCTAATGGCAGAAAGTTGTGAAAATCGAAGAGAAAAGAATGAGAATAGAGAGTGATTGATATGGAAATGAAAGGATAACAAAGTGTGAGACAACTGATTGATATTTTGCGAATGAATTATTTACTGTATAATTCTCAGATTTTGCTAAGTGATTGGTTATCCCCGTCTGTGTTCTCGTTCACTAAATTACAACTAATATATAAACAATAATAATAATAATAGTCATTTTATTAACTAATTTCGAGCTTTAGTTTACAAAGTTTTAGTCAGAAGACTTGAATAGTCTAGTTCAATTGTATCAGATGAGTGACTGTTATTCACTTCAAATAATAGGAATCGGTTAACACGATACCGCGAATTGATAACAGTTGGAGATGTACATCATATGATGCCGACTGAATGGTTTAAATGTTAGATTGTTGCAGTTAGATCCATAAGTACTTGATTAGATTCTATATGCGGTTGTTGCACAAAAACACTGATATTGAATATTTTTTAAGTAGAGTAAAACAACTATTCAGTGCCTCCCAATTTTCAACTGAATTATAACCAAATTTAATAAGTTACCACTTCTATGAAAATTTACAGTAAATGTTCATTATTGAGAGGGATAGTTCATATTCAACTTGATAAACACTATCATAAAGTTATATCCTTTTTCTCTGCAAGAACAGATTTCAGTTATATAGAAAATAGTGTTGTATTGGCTTTGCTTCGTTAATCGATTGCATCGATAACTGTTATAATATAAATCTCAACGGTGCAGTGAGAAGCGGCAACTACAGTTTATTAGCGGATAACTCAGACCACAAAACTATAAGCAAATCGGGCGAATTTAAAAAGGAGAGGCGATTAGATATAAGTGAGCAATTACATAGAAAAATTTATAGTCGAATTGTATAAGGGCGCAGCAAGGTAAAGCAAGGACTAATAATGGGATGATGAATCATCGAGTGATATTTCAGCAATCGACATTTTAGCTCGAGTCTGTCATATGCTCTAATGATCATAACGGTACAGAGAAATATCTGAAATATTACCGTTCAAATAACATTGTCTTCTAAGCAAGTTAATAAAAGGGCTTAACTAAAATTAACCATAAACGAAAATGGTTGTACGATAGTTGCTATAGTGTCAGTACTGAAAATATTCTATAAAAATAATATAAATGTTCCTTTATTTATCCATAGAAAAGTGAAGATAAATTTATTGACTCATCGATCTCCATTTTAAAATGATACTTTTATTGTTCGACATTAGTGATATTACTCACTGATTCTAGTTAAACATACCAAAGTTGAATGGCTACATTCGGTAAAGGGGCTTTCATTGAGTTGTATAGATGTCTTTATTGACATTGAGTAGTACATCGCTGATTACTACCAACAATTAGTTCATATTATCGAAATAGTCAATTTTATTCTTATCAGAATATCGCACTACTTATTCACTATACTTATATAAACTTCATGAAAGTCGGATAGGGATATGAAAATGGCAGTTTATGGAACTCATCAGTTCTTCTTATCAAACTAACATCATAATGAAAATGAACGGGTTAAAATATGCACGAATAATGGACTGTTGTTTTTTCGATTTTCCCTTTTCTATTTATCATACCATGGAATGAAACGAACACTGAACAGTTGTAAGTTATTTGATATTATTAATTATAATTTATAATATAGAACACTTTTTACCGAATTTAAATATCATAGCTTAGGATGTATGATGATGTTAATTAGATAATCATTGTCAAGAAGAAGCCAGTAGTTGGCTGTTCCATTGAGATATTCAGTAATATTCATTCATAAACATAGGACGAACAGTTCTCCACAAATACTCATTGTCTTTACAACCATCACACAAGACAAACGAATGTCTTAAATCGGAAGTGTAGCCAATATTATTATTTATTTGTCAGGTATACCGTTGTCCACTATCCGTTTTCTTCTTTATCACAATCTTATATATAGTTATACGGATGTCCAAAATGTGTTAATCTTTACTTACGTCTATCATGCATTATTTTCTTGAACACTTTCAAGTTTCATGATTTTGTATTTTTCTTATTCCCACAGATACATAAAAGCAAATCTAATGTGACAGGTAATATCATTTATTATATTTTTGAGTGGCCAAAGTCGGGTTCTCTTTTCAACGAATTAAGTATTAATCTGTACATGAATTTGTATTTGCACACAACCTGAAGGCGTTATACAATATCTCATTCTTAGTATTCACACTAGATAACCTAGTACTACAATCTTGACATTACATAATCATCTTTCTTCAATGCATTTACTTTATCTCACACTAATTAAATACATACCATTGCACAGTTTGATGCGAAATTCGTGGAAAAGTAGGAACTCATTGGTGAATTTCATTTTTCTTTGAATAATTAGATTCACATTGAAAATTGTAACTGATCACTGAATACTCGTTAAACATCTCAGAGGTTATTTCAGCTTAGTATTGTCAAAGATAACGTATTAACGCTTAAATCAGTTTGATCATGAATACTGAAATGTAGTCTCAAGCGAGACGAAATTCACATTTCATACTACATTATTATTCGCAGTTTAAATGGACTGAGTCAGTTCTGTTTGGTTATAGATTTTAAATCTTTATCTCAACTTAATGGAATCAATAAACGATAATTCACACTGAAAACAGATCTCGATCGTCATAACTCGTTAAGTGAACTCACTGTGTCAGACTACAATAATAATAATGGCAGAATAAGAATTCATGGCAAAAAACAGGGTTTCCAGTAGTAATACAATAAAGTTTAAATGAGTTTAACAAGCTCTATCATGTGTTGTGTTCCATGTCTTTGAACAGATATAACAAGATATTGTAGTGTCAGTCATTATTTTAAACCCATATACCTTATTCTAGCTTTCGGACATTCCATTCTATTCATTCTACTTGAGTCATATGTTGACCTTGTCAATTATTCGCTTATCAGTCTTGATTGTTTTTATATGAGCGTATATGTATGTGCCCTTCTTATTCCATTAATCACATGTCTGTAGCTTTATTTTGTCTGACTATAAATATTGAGTAACGCCTGACTAAAATGGAGTTGGCTTCCCAGCCATCTTCCCTGCATATCATTTTACTTTGCTCTGTTTCATTCGCTTCATATACACAAGATATGTGTATGCACAGGTCAATTCTCGCTATTTGACTTATTTAATTCCGTTATTGACTAACGCGATTTAAGTCGACGATGATATACGAGAATCAGCGATAGCAAACATCCATACGATCTAAATAGGAGTCAGATCCACGGGCCACTAAAATATCACAATTGACATTGTGATGGAACATTCTCATCAACATCATCACAATTTTAAAAAAACATTATTGTTTAATCATCTACCATTTTTGTTGACATTGATATTTCTGATATGGTTGGAAAGAGTTGTGAAGATTGTTGAGTTACCATAGTTTACATTATGAGCTGATTTCAATTATGCATTCACTGAAGAGTAGGAAACACTGAATATCCATCTATTGAAGAATGTACAATTCTGGAGGAATGTGTTGCACACAATGTCCGACATTCTCTTTCCGAGTTCCACTCATCATCTGATTGACACATCAGAACATGGAATCTGGTTAATTATGATTTATTATAATACCTTTGTTATGAACACTAGTATATGATGTGAAGTATCACGTTTAAAGGTTAAAATGTGATTGTTATATTGATAAACACTGTTGAGCAGTACACAAGGGGTATTTGTACATGTGCATAATCTAGATGAATACTTGTACCCTACTGATAGAAAAGATGAACACTTTCAACAATACCCGTTTGTAGTTTGATTACGTGTAATATAAGCATTGACAGAATGAATATGTTACCGAAGAAGCTTTAGATAACGTTAACGTAAAATGATTGTGACATTAGCACATTGGTCAGAAACTGATTCATTAAAAATATTTGTCTGACAGTGTTTATGAATTACACTCTATATGATTGTATCAGTTAGATGATTGGAATATGACCAAAGAAAATCTGATCATTTCAAATAGTTTGCCATATTGATATCTTTGTCGACTTATTCAGCTATCATAGAACTACTGGTTGTTTCAACAGATAGTCTGTTATCAGGATGGGTTTTGTGGGGATTTTTTAGAAATTTCACAGGTTGAAATCATGAGTCAATTAAAGCTAGACCACCATGGAAAACCTGGAAACACTGGACGGCCTCTTCGTCCTAGTATGGGACTCCTCAGCAGTGCGCATCCACGATCTCGCACCCCGCGGGATTCAAACTCAGGACCTACTGGTTCCTTGAAAAACATAATTTAGCGTTATATATTTTTTTAAATTTCAAAATATCATCTTTTCATTAACCAATAACTACCTTCTTTATTGATCGCTTAGGAAATCTGGATGTGCAGAATAAAAGTAATTTGGGTAAATATATTTATGACAATTTTACATCACAATTATATGTATTCTATTGTGTTGTAATCAGTTAGTGTGTCAGGATAACTTCAATTTGATTTCGGTTTAAGAATATTTGTTTATATCTGTTCATGTTGATGAGAGTAAGTGAGTGGACAAGTGTCCTCTATTCATTGTTCAATACATGTATGGTATTGGATATTATCGGGCATCTTTCACTTCATTTCATCAGTGAATGTTTCCTATAAGATTGCTACTTTCGATTTATTGCTCATTTCGAGATCCACTGAATTCACGTGTTCATTGCAGATAGTTGTAGATAACTTCATATGCTTATATCGAAATCTTCAGTGAAATTTGTACTGTTCCATACAACACATATCCACTAAGAAGTATGCAGCAAATCACCCTCAAATCCTGAATACCACACATTTTTTAAACACTGACAAATGAATGAACATCCTCATTGTAGGAAGCATGGTAATCTTCTCACTATTCGGTTTCTATTTCTGGATTAGTGAAACAGATGACATGACGTTTGAAAATGGTACGTAATCATTGAGCGTACACCAATAAACAAATGGCTTTCGAGTTTCAAAATGTGACACAATTTTGTCACTGATGTGTTCTATTGAAATTTGATGTAGTTAAGTGTTAGAATAATACATCAATTGAATTTTGTTTGATAGAAAACTACTTCTATCATACTCTTGAATATCAAATTAAGATGTTCAGTTTGAAAAGAAGCCTCATTGAACAATAACCCATAAGAACGTACTTTTTCATGTAATAGAATAGTTTACATACGTATATCATAGAGACCCTGAATGACATGGTTCAAAATCGTTTGCAATGGAGCAGGTGCATACATTCTTTGCGTTATCCCAAATTTAATCTCCCGATTCCTCCTTGTCTCTTTTTTCTCTTCCCAAATTTATTTCACTGGACTATACTCATTAAATAACATCTCCAAACCCTAATCTTCCCGATTACTGCCTACACTCTTATTACCTCTACCACTACGGGATTTGAATCGACAACTGCATCTCTGTTCTAATGTGGTATGGCAACTCGAACTGATGTACGTACATACGAATTTCTACGTTGTTACTGGCTGACTGACTGACTGACTTCATAAGTTAATAGAGAAAATTTATCTGTTAGTCACTCACTCTTATATTCATTTACATCTGAATGTTAGGTTTAATCATTAGATACTGAATCATATATGTTTCATTGTTTTCCGTACTTCATTTATACAAAGACCTATCTTGTTTTATTCGACTGAAAAATCCAAATCGCTTTTCACACAGATATTCTTAACCATCCAGTCAAATACTTTCAAAGTTTATTTCCAATACCATATAGATGATTTATCAATCCACTAATGACGACAGTAAAGTAAATGACAAATCATGTGTCATTCATGAGATGGCAATAGTAAACTATAATGTATATGAGAAATGTCAAAAACCAAATAGCATGATTGAAATATATCTACATACTTTGTGAACGATTAATTAAATCAGATGGAATTGGAATTGGATTGTCCAGCTTTAAACTATTTATTCACAAACATGATATGCTCATACACTTGTTAAGTAAATGAACGTTCTACACTGCTAATCTATGAAAATGACTTACTTCAAAACAACTAATGAACTACGCCTCTTCAAAAACTTGACCTTTATTCCACTGATCATTACATATTGTATATCTTACATGTGACAATATGATCATGACCAAATATTGGCATGGCTTCTATAGTTATTTTCAGAAGATAATTTATTTATTAACATGTTCAATAGGGAAATTAATTCACTTCGTTAATTTTCGTTCTCATATTCACAGGAAAAGAAGACAGGAATATTGATGTAATTGCTGCAGGTTAGTTATTCGGTTGAAAACGAATTATTGTTTAGTTGATCAATTGACAATGACAACTCATGTTAATGAAATATATTTAAGATATTAGATAGACCATCAGTTTTTTTTTTCATTGTTTGCAACACGATCTGATCTCCGAAAACCACCGGAAATGGCAAGCAACGGATAGCTATTCCATACTAATTTTGCACTCGTCAGAACATCCTTGTTTCCATTTGTGGTGTGGTAGTAAACAGATACTGCCGAGAGTTTCCGTACAAGGACGAAACAATGATACAAGTGTATACGCGATTCAAACGGTTGTCCATGTTGTATCAGTCTGTAATGCTAACTGTGAAGATTCAAAAATCTTCACAAACCATTTCATACTACTACCTCCTTACAGTTTTCATTCTGATAGAATAGAGCTGTGGATACCAGATTACTCTACTTTGGAAATTATGTAGACCATCCAACTGGATAATATTTTGTTGATTAGATATATAATCGGTTATTGACATTTATGTATAGCTAAGTGAAATCCATTTTATTTATGACACTACATACAACATTTTGGTTTGATTCCGAACAGTTATACTAATCAAAGAAGTGTAAAACATCCATTCATACATATTTGATTTACGTAATGGTATTCAGGTTGAACACACTTAGTAGTAAGTTATACCCACCATCTTGATTAGACTGATGCAACGTGCGAGATTAGAAATCAACTCAACTAGCCTCATGGTATGTGGTGTTATTACTGAGATATTCGTGCCATGATTCACCTCTAATATGTATGAGATGATTACGATTCATTCATCACTGAATATTGATCAATTTAATGTTTGCTATGTCCTTTAGTTTCGATTAAGTTACACATACCAAGTTACAGTGTGACCACCAGTCTAATTCCATGCACGAGGTTGGTCATTGGTGACATTTAGAAGTCTGATAGTTTTATCAATAACATCTACCAGATACAATTATTTATACTTATGTAGAATTGTTGTTAGGCTACTGGTTTACTCATTATATACAACGTTTGATAATAAAATCTATGTAATCATATTCAGTGAATGTACATGATAAATGATGTTCACATGTTCTAAGAAGTTCATTTTACATACAACATCTTTATCATTTCTTATTTCATATGAAAACTTCAAGGCTTCTGGAAACCAGTGTAAGTCATGAGAATAATATTATAACTTAGTATATATTCTCCAGTTGATATAATTCAAATATACTCATTTTTTAACTTCAGACATAAATTTAGTTTCCAATTTCTGGTTATTCAAAGCGTTATTAGTAATTTAGATGTTTAACTCTGACTGGCGATTCTATGTGTTCTTCCATTCCACTCTCATCCTCTCACCTTGACATTTCCAAGTGAAAGCTCGTTTTGTACAGAGTCGTCTCCTGGTTTCCTCCACAACGCTTAAGTGATTTGTTCTCCGGTAGATTACATCCTTACTGATTATCAGTGGTCAATGAAAGTGCAGTATTCTGTGTAGACTGTGATTTACGAATACCTGTACTATTTTTGAGATGTGAGTGGCAGTTCTATAAATGTCAAATTCGTACCATACATCTGTTGTAACATCAGTTATGAGAATTCTGACTTTAGTGATCGGTAATAATTATCCTTAATTCCAGATCTCATTCGCTTGGCAGACTATTTACCCTATTTTGCCAGTTCAAGTTTTCATATCTGCACCAGAACCACTTTCGTTAAAAATGATGCTGTGCAGGGTCTTCTCTTACCACTGATGAATGTAGAGACCACGGTTACATTGTTTGGCGTTGTCTACATTTGTTGGTATGTATGAGACAGCGAGACTAAGTGTCAAGCATTAAATCTAATCCAGCTTTTTTTTATCTTCATAATCCGATGGTAAACAAAGCCCTGATACATTAAGCACTTATGTTAATAGTAAATTTGTATATGTATGTAAATTAATATAAATTTTCTTTAAAAAAATATTCCCTGATAATTCATTTTATGCCAAATCATATGCTCACTAGTGACTGGCTCCAAGATGATTTCCTGGAGTTCTAGTGATAAGCCGTGACCACTGGAATTCAATCCGTGTCAAGTAAAGACAGGTATTTATCTCAGACAATGGATGAATGGTTGCGCAATCATTCATGGATCAATGGAAGTTAGACATTAACACCATTGAACGTCGACCCGTTCTCACGTGAGACCAAAGGTTTTGAGTTCGAACCCTGCGAGTGGGATCGTGGATGCGCACTGCTGAAGAGTCCCATACTAGGACGAAACAGCCTTCCAGTGCTTCCAATTTCTCAATAATGGTCTAGCTTATATTGACTCATGAATTCAATTACTAAATAATCATTAACTGTCAATTCAATGTTCATTTTTGTCATTTACTCACTTAAGTATATTTTTATTCAATTATTTCATTCAGGATTATTGGAGTGCTTTATTTTGTCATCTGTATATGCATCATTCTATGCATATTCTTTACATGTAAACGTTGAATGAAATTGATGTCTCGTGTTATATAACAAAAGAATTCCTTGTGTATAGTCCATTTCATCATTACATATATATCCTCATAAATCTGTAATTTACTACGATTATCTTCAAACTATTACTTCTCAGATGATTATTTTTTTACATTCAATTAAACAAATCAGATAAATATATAATTTGAATTGAACAGTCTAGTTTTACTATCTATTCATTATATTTATTTAATAAACATTTGTAATCAAAGATGATTCAATGAAGATATTTTGAATATAATCAAATAGGAGTTTTGTGGATATTATAGTAATTTAATACTTGAATTCATGAGTCGATTAAAGGTAGGCCACTATGGAAAATTTGGAAGTATTGGACGACCGTTTCGTCCTAGTATTGCACTTTTCAGCAGTACGTATCCACGAACCAGCTGGCGGGATCCGAACCTGGGACCTATCGGTCTCGTGTGAGAATGCCTAACCTCTAGACCACTAAATAGTATTGTACTTACTTACTCACATCTATTACTCCTCGTGAAGGAGCACAGGTCGCTCACCAGCATTCTCCATCCAACTCTGTCCTGGACAATCCTTTCCAGCTCCTTCCAGTTGTTATTCATCCTTTTCATATCTACTTCTATTTCCTTACGTAATATGTTTTTTCGCCTCCCTCTTTTACGCTTCCCTTCAGGATTCCAAGTTAGGGCTTTCCTCGTGATGCAGTTTGATGATTTGCGTAATGTATGTCCTATCCATTTCCATCGTCTTTTCCTAATTTCTTCTTCAGCTGGAAGCTAGTTTATTCTCTCCCACAGAAGGCTGTTACTGATGGTATCCGGCCAATGGATGTTGAGTAACTTGCGTAGACAGCTATTTATAAATACTTGTACTTTCTTGATTGTGGTTGTTGTAGTTCTCCACGTTTCAGCTCCATACAGTAGAGCTGCCTTGACGTTCGTATTGAAGGCTCTGACTTTGATATTGGTTGAAAGTTGTTTTGAGTTTCATGTGTTCCATAATTGTAGGAATGCTACCCTTGCTTTGCAAATCCTCGTCTTTACGTTTGCATCTGAACCTCCTTGTTCATCGATGATGCTTCCCATGTATGTGAAGGATTCTACATCTTCCAGAGTTTCGCCATCAAGAGTGATTGGATTGCTGTTCTCCGCTTTGAATTTGAGGACTTTGGTTTTCCCTTTGTGTATGCTGAGGCCTACTGATGCAGAGACTGCTGCTACACTGGCTGTCTTTATCTGCATCTGTTCGTGTGTAGCGGTAGGAGGGCTAGGTCATCTGCGAAGTCCAACTCGTCTAATTGATTCTGAGATGTCCATTGTATTCCGTGTTTTCCTTCAGATGTCGAGGTCCTCATAATCCAGTCGACCACCAGAAGGAGAAGGAAGGGAGAGAGTTGACAGCCTTGTCTGACTCCGGTCTTTACTTGGAATGCATCTGTCAGCTGTCCTCCATGCACGACGAATAGTATTGTAGATACGAGTTTTTTATAAAGCGAACGTGTTGTCACCGGTTGAATGTCAGTTTGTACCATCATTCAAAATGAGACATTAATTAAAAGTTATTTAGTCGTGATTTAGAACTGAAGAGTGATTAATCAGACTTAACCATATGATGTGAGATATAGACAAGTGGGCGCTATACGTTGGGATTTGGCCTGACTTGCTGAAAAAAAAAACAGATAAACGTTACTGATTGAAACTGTGAAAGACATTTATCCATGTTTATGAGCCAGTTGCGCATATACTCCGTAATCGGTTATCCGATAAATGTTTCTTACACACTCATAATTTTCTCATTCGTGTATATCGGTTGTGTTTGTGTACAAGAAGTCTATATTTCAGTGGTAGAATTCGTTGACCATAGATAGGTATTTATGTATAGTATTTGAGTTCAGTGAACTAATTTTGTTTTTCGAAGAATAACATGTTTGACACTAATGTTGAGTCAGATATTTACACTGAACACTGATGACAATTTTCAAATATCTTGATCACCTGGTGGTTGTGGTCTAAATAGAAGTTATCACAATTACACCTCAAAATACGCAATCGATAATAAGGTACACAGAATCTGGTCACGAACAATACTGAATCTACACTGAAAACATCTTTTCATGCTTTATCAAAAATGAATTGGAACACTTGCTTTCTTTCCTTTGCTTTGATTTCCCACTTCTTATTCTGAATATCTGTGTGTATGAATGAGTGCTTGTAATAAATTCATCCAACGCAACACGTATTTGGCTTCTTACTACTGCCGTTACATAAATGAGATTAGTCTAGGCAATATGCAGAGTTGAATAGTAAATTTGAGTTTATGGAATCTTCATATGTTCATTCAAAGTACAGCCAGATAAAATGCCACTAATTACTCAATCAATTCAGAAATGTAATCTCTCCGTTTCAATTATTGTAAAACCTGATATAAAGTTATATTTCGTACTGATTATTTCAATATTAACAAAATCAACCAAACTAACTTTATAAGCAAAGATGGATAGTGGCTAGCAGTGGAATCTAGGACGCGCGTTTTGTTCTATTTGGGACTCTTCAGATGAATATACTTACATTCCGGAGTTGAGGTTCACTCTGGGACTTGAACCCAGTACCGTTCATTTCAAACACCATCTCATTATTCGCTCAGTTACCGAGTCTCGATACCCACTATTCAGCTTTGCTTACAAAACTTGTGACTTAAGGCAGTATCGAGGCAGTCCACGCAGTATGCACATATGCCAACAAGAGACTGATTGATTGAAGTCCTAAAAAACAACAGGAAGTTACAAGCAAACAATAGCAAGTGAATTTAACTTTACTAATAATCCAAAATTCGCACTATATTATCATATAGATGTATTTACTTTAAATATGTCTATTGTATCGGAATTACAAAAGGTCTTTTATTCAATTCATATTCTGAGATTATTTTCATTTCAAACAAACACTAGTCAACCAATGATGAGGCATTCATAGTCGTCAGTTCAAATTACATTCAATACATTTCAGCAAACTAAACTGTACATTCACCTGGTATTGTTTGTTTGAATCTTCCAATTGCGGTTTGAGACTGCAATTGGTCAGTCTGTTATTGGCATATGTGCATACTGTGCGTATGCTTCGATATTGCCTTAATTCATAAGCTTTCTGTAAGCAATGATGGATAGTTACTAGAAGTGGAATCCAGGACGCCGCGTGTCGTTCTATTTGGGACTCGTCAGCTGGATGTACCTCCATCTCAGAGTTGATGTTCACTCTGGGACTCGAACCCAGTACCGTTCGCTTCAAACGCCATCGCGTTATCCAGTCAGATACTGAGTCCTGATAGCCACTTGCTTGTGCAATGGGGTGAATTTGAATTCACTTGGTATTGTTTGGCTTGTATCTTCCAATTGAAGTTTAAGACTGCAATTGATCAGTCTGTTACTGCCATATGTGCATATTGTGCGTATTGTCTCGATATTGCCTTAATTCACAAGCTCTATAAGCAAAGATGAATAGTGGCTAGCAATCCAATCCACTTTGACGCGCGTTTCGTCCTGAGATGCGGGTACATCCAGCTGACGAATCCAAAAGAGGAAAAACTTTTTTCATAAATTAAAATGTCCAACTGTGATCTTTTCTTCTAAAAAAAAATTTGACCGGTTTTCGGAGTTTATTTCTTAGCTTATATCAATAACAATTAACGCTAATCCACCACTATATATATTACGATACAAATCATCTCAACTAAGTAATATCCAACTACTTGTTATATGATAAATCAAGTTGGACTATTACCAATTGAGTGGTTAACTTTGCCATTATTGTGACTGGAAACTAAAACCACATAGAATAGACTTCTATATTATTTACTGGTTGGATACAAAAAAGAACATATCTTAAAAAATGTGGGTGTAAACTTCTAAGTGTTATTTTTCGTTAGTTTGAAAATGTCTTGAATAAGTCTTGATCTATGATCACATAAATTGTATACGTGATCATTTAATTAGTTATGAGTAGTTTATAATCATATGATCGGATCAAGAAAGTTTACTTTATGCAGTAGATCAGTTTCAAAAATTCTATAATATGAACGAAAATTTCGATTTCGTTGATTTATTCACTCGACGGATAACCGTTATGATAGTGTGGTGCGTGCTACTTAGATTGATATAAGTAGTATATGACGCGAGTCAGAAATGTACTGTCTGGCAGCAGAAGATGGGGAAGATCAAGAAAGGAAGAGCAGGAATAGAAAGAAATTAGTATGGAAATGCAAGAACAACGAAGTTCAAGACAATTATTGAACATTTTGCTAATTAAGTATTATAGTACGGTTTTTCCATTTTACCAAGTAACTCGGTAATTTTGTGCTAGATATAATCCGGTTGTCCTCATCTGTGTTCTCCTTCACTACTATAGTACTACACTTCCTCGTACTGCTTAATAGTAATAATAATACTTTGAACATTTGTAATAATCGCAATTAAAAATGGGTTCAAATTATTTACGTAAAAGGCGGCCTGCTTGAATATCTGGGTTACCTGTTCCTGCCATTTAGATATTTCACCTAGTTATCTGTTTACTTGTTTGTTTTAACACACCATTATACTCTATTAGTCTCATAACCTATTCAGGTGAGTTTGTGAAAACTTCACGACATTTTGCTGTACAAGTTACAAAAAAATCAAATCAGAGACAATGTGATGGTTAGCAATATGCATCGAAAAGAAATATACACTATTCAGATGTCGATACCTAAGCTTCTAACTGGCAACTACTCAATAGTTACTGTCTGTATCGATCAGGAAATAAGCATCGGAAACTTGTTGAAACACTTCATGCTGAAAATTCTATATTTTACCAAAAATACAATATTGAATAAAGCTCATTATGATAATAATACAATTACCATATCCTGTTCCCGTTAATCACCTAGTTGATCATTTTATTCCATTTTCATAATCACTTGTGAAATTATTTAGTTATGTAACATTGCTCTTCGATCGATATTCACTGTATTATTAAATGAAACAACAATTAAAAGCTGACGGGAATCAAGCTTTCTGTCTTTTGATTATATAGACTAGCCACCTCAAAGAGAGCAATTTTTATAGAATGAAAAGGCAACTTTAATGACTGACGACATCTTTATTAAGACGAAGGTATGTTTCATCGAATACCCTGTATATAATAAATTAAGTAAGCTTTTGGTTGTGGATGTCGGTCCTTCGCCAATGTTCTTATAATAGATGGATTGTTCATTGTAACCGGATGGTCGCAAACTAATAACCATGAGTGAAGCCCATGATTCTCCCGTATGACAGAAGATCAAACGAAGAGAATTTGCCCTTTACTGATGTCAGGAGCTGCAGCCTTTTCAGTAATCAATTTCATTTACGAAACTAATGGAAAGCGAATAATTGCACAGAACGTTTGTAGTACGCGTCACCATGTAATTAAGCAACCAAAGCATTCAGTTTTGTTTACTAGTTTTCCCAATGTCGACTTAATAGGTAGTTTTAAGACATTGCAGCGCATATGGTCCAGCTGAGAGACGAATCACAGATACAGAGTGATGTAGACGGTTAGCTGCTGTACTATATCTCCTGCTCGCGGGATCAGAATAACAGAGCTTTTTGGTTTATTGACATCACAGGAATCAGTGGCGCCTCTAAATGTAGTTAGTGGTATTGAATGCTTCAATAAAGGGGATGCCATAAGCCTTTGAATTTGTAGCTCGCGAGGCATTTGATCGTATTGGAAGGTTTTCAGACTTTTTCGGTAATAGTGTTTTGTTTTGTCGACTAGCAATCAAGTACCTCTGTTTTACAATTCCTCATCCCTATACAGCACAGTCGGGAAGCAAATTGATTTTTAAACAAAATGATTTCAGAAATTTTAAACCAAAATCTAAAATATTTATTAAATTCTTCCAATGTTTTTGATAAATGTTATGAAATAGAGCTGTAAGACTGGTAGCTAACACATTTTAAGTTTGTATGAATAAACAGGTTAGTGCTGATACATAAATGACTTTTAACCGACTTGTCAATCAATCAGACAAACGTGCTATTATTCATAAATCAATGATTGTGAATATCTCATTCTTACATATTGTCAGTCACTGTCCCAACAGTTCAGTGATAACACCGCAGACTTTGAGATACAGTGACCGAGGTTTGAATATACTAGAGAGTATCGAAAAACTGAAAAGTATAAGCACACCTTATTAAGGAGTGTTACCTAGCATTTAAGCCAGGTCTACGATTTTCTACAGACTACTCAAAATCACCTAACATCTCTACATAGTACATGAGATGTCCAGTTACTTGAAATATTGACCACATTGTAACTTCATAGATAGAATTCGATAGGCAATGAAAGGGTGGACAAACATAAGCTTAGTCACTACTCAGTGATTAATCGATTGCATAAGAACTTATATGTACATGTGCATATATTCAGTTGCTATATTTCAATTGAATGCTGAAAGCAGTTAAACACACCAAGAGGAAACATAAATATTTTTCCATAGTTATATCATACTTTCTCCTCGTGAATTACAAACTTAAAACTAATATACAAATAATTTCTAGTTTACGATTGAATCCGTCTTTAATTCATGATTGATAGGCTTAAGAAATCGATCATGCGATCAAAAAATAATATTGTTTGGTAATCAATGGATCCGGTGGTTAAGTCTTAATCATATTAACTGTTAAATGACTTTTTTTAATTCAACAGTTCATAAATATTACTGTTTTGAATAAATTCTTACTTACTTACGTCTGTTACATCTCGTGGAGGAGTATAGACCGCCCACCAGCATTCTCCATACAACTCTGTCCTGTGCAATCCTTTCCATTTGTTTCCAGTTGCTATTCATACTTTTTATGTCTGCTTCCAATTCTCGAGGCATTGTGTTCTTTGACCTTCCTCTTTTCCGTTTCCCTTCACGATTGCAAGTTATTGTTTGTCACATGATGCAGTTTGATGATTTCCCTAATACATGTCCCATCTACTTTCAGTGTCATATCCTAATTTCTTCTTCAACTGGAAGTTGGTTTGTTCTCTCCCAAAGTATGCTGTTGGAATGAGTTCTACTCTTATATCTTTTTTATCCTGAAAATTTTTAGTAAGTAACTAAGTGCATAAATTGATTGCATATGTAACACTAAGTTTCTGACACGTTAAATGACCCTAAAGTGTGTTGTGTACTGGAGAAATGTGCAGTGAAATATAAGTGAAAGAATCTGGAAAGTTAATTGACGATTTAGTAAATACATAAGACATATTCTTTATTTACTAATCAAAACAATTGACACTATGCAGCAATAGCATTGACGAAAGGTTTACAATAGTTAACTAAACTAAATGGAAAGTTGACGGTGTGAAATTCTGAATAGACTAAGCATGGATAAATTATTTTGATGACTAATTATTTAGCCATTTGATGATTATTCATTAGGACCAGTAGTTTGAGTCAAACGAGATGTGATGTGTGCTGCTGATGTCGACAGATATAAATAGTATGTACCATCAATCGAAAGTGAAATGCCTGAAGGCATAAGTATGAGAAGACCAAAGACAAAAGAACGAGAACAAAGAATGATTAGTGTGAAAACGAAAGGACAATGAAGTCTGAGACGATTGATTGACATGTTGCAAATGAATTATATACTGTATGGTTCTCAGATTTTACTAAGATGTTCTGTAATTTCGTGTTCAAATGCATTCGATTGTCCCCATTTGTGTTCTCCTTCATTAGAGAGTTCCCCTTACTCAGCTTCCCTAATTATGTCACTTTAAATGATCAATCGTACAACAATACAAGTTTGAACTTTGAGTTGAATAGTTTCATTGATAAACATTGTCTACCTATCTGAACATTATTATTTGATGTTTGGTTCAAGTAGAATTAGATCTATTCGTTATCATTATTCCAGAAATGATAAAAATAGAAGTTTCAAGCGTCAAATCATACAAAAGATGTATTTTTATTAGTTGAAATCATGAGTCAATTGAAGCTAGACCACCATGGAAAACCTGGAAGTACTGGCCAGCCGTTTCTTGTTATTGTAAAACTCCTCACCAGTGCGCATCCACAATCCCGCCACCCGCGAGATTCAAACCCAGAACCTATCGGTCTCGAGCGCAAACACTTAACATCTAGCCCCACAATAGAACGAAACGGCCGTCTAGTGCTTCCACGTTTTCCATGTTGATCTAGCTTCAATTGATTC